>NC_137660.1:29970130-29974559 GCF_963422515.1 Blennius ocellaris | reverse complement strand
CTCCATCTCGTCTCCATCTCGTCTCCAGTTCGTCTCCATCTCGTCTTCATCTCATCTTCATCTCATCTTCATCTCGTCTTCATCTCGTCTTCATCTCGTCTCCATCTCGTCTCCATCTCGTCTTCATCTCGTCTCCAGCTCGTCTTCATCTCGTCTTCATCTCGTCTCCATCTCGTCTCCATCTCATCTTCATCTCGTCTTCATCTCGTCTTCATCTCGTCTCCATCTCGTCTCCATCTCGTCTCCAGTTCGTCTTCATCTCGTCTTCATCTCGTCTCCATCTCGTCTCCATCTCGTCTTCATCTCGTCTCCATCTCGTCTCCATCTCGTCTCCAGTTCGTCTCCAGCTCGTCTTCATCTCGTCTTCATCTCGTCTCCATCTCGTCTCCATCTCGTCTTCATCTCGTCTCCATCTCGTCTTCATCTCGTCTCCATCTCGTCTCCATCTCGTCTTCATCTCGTCTCCATCTCGTCTACATCTCGTCTCCATCTCAACTCCATCTCGTCTCCATCTCGTCTCCATCTCGTCTCCATCTCCACTCCATCTCGTCTCCATCTCGTCTCCATCTCGTCTCCATCTCGTCTCCATCTCAACTCCATCTCGTCTTCATCTCGTCTCCATCTCGTCTTCATCTCGTCTTCATCTCGTCTCCATCTCGTCTTCATCTCGTCTCCATCTCGTCTCCATCTCGTCTTCATCTCGTCTTCATCTCGTCTCCATCTCGTCTCCATCTCGTCTCCATCTCGTCTTCATCTCGTCTCCATCTCGTCTACATCTCGTCTCCATCTCAACTCCATCTCGTCTCCATCTCGTCTCCATCTCAACTCCATCTCGTCTCCATCTCGTCTCCATCTCAACTCCATCTCGTCTTCATCTCGTCTCCATCTCGTCTTCATCTCGTCTCCATCTCGTCTCCATCTCGTCTCCAGCTCAACTCCATCTCGTCTCCATCTCGTCTCCATCTCGTCTCCATCTCGTCTTCATCTCGTCTCCATCTCGTCTCCATCTCGTCTCCATCTCAACTCCATCTCGTCTTCATCTCGTCTCCATCTCGTCTTCATCTCGTCTCCATCTCGTCTCCATCTCGTCTCCATCTCGTCTTCATCTCGTCTTCATCTCGTCTCCATCTCAACTCCATCTCGTCTTCATCTCGTCTCCATCTCGTCTTCATCTCGTCTCCATCTCGTCTCCATCTCGTCTCCATCTCGTCTTCATCTCGTCTCCATCTCGTCTCCATCTCGTCTCCATCTCAACTCCATCTCGTCTTCATCTCGTCTCCATCTCGTCTTCATCTCGTCTCCATCTCGTCTCCATCTCGTCTCCATCTCGTCTTCATCTCGTCTTCATCTCGTCTCCATCTCGTCTCCATCTCGTCTCCAGATCGTCTCCAGCTCGTCTCCATCTCGTCTTCATCTCGTCTCCATCTCGTCTTCATCTCGTCTCCAGCTCGTCTTCATCTCGTCTTCATCTCGTCTCCAGCTCGTCTTCATCTCGTCTTCATCTCAACTCCATCTCGTCTTCATCTCGTCTCCAGTTCGTCTCCATCTCGTCTTCATCTCGTCTCCAGCTCGTCTCCAGCTCGTCTCCATCTCGTCTTCATCTCGTCTCCAGCTCGTCTTCATCTCGTCTTCATCTCGTCTCCAGCTTGTCTCCAGCTCGTCCTCCGGGAAACGTCCACTGGGTGGTTAAGTTCTCTTCTTCTTAATGTAACAAACGGTCCCATCGACAGGTTGCATGTCCCCCCTGAACTCTGTCCCCCCCTGTAGGGCTGAACTCTGCCCCCCCCCCCCCCGTAGGGCTGAACTCTGTCCCCCCTGTAGGGCTGACCTCTGCCCCCCCCTGTAGGGCTGACCTCTGTCCCCCCTGTAGGGCTGAACTCTGTCCCCCATGTAGGGCTGAACTCTGCCCCCCCCCTGTAGGGCTGACCTCTGTCCCCCCTGTAGGGCTGAACTCTGTCCCCCATGTAGGGCTGACCTCTGCCCCCCCCCCGTAGGGCTGAACTCTGCCCCCCCCCCCTGTAGGGCTGACCTCTGTCCCCCCCCGTAGGGCTGAACTCTGTCCCCCCCGTAGGGCTGACCTCTGCCCCCCCCCTGTAGGGCTGACCTCTGCCCCCCCCCGTAGGGCTGACCTCTGTCGCCCCCCGGAGGCGGCTCCTCACATCACAGCGTTGTGGATCCACTGCCATCTTAACGTCCACGTCTCAAAGTGTGGAGGACGGCGCTGGACTGACTTCCTCTCCTCGTCTCTCAACCTGGGCAGGAAGTGTGTCACAACGTAATTAACCGACAGGAGGCGTGGCCGACTCAGGCCCCGCCCACAACACAACGCCATTTGATGTAACCGCCAGTACGTCCTCCACAGGGCGCGGCGTTCCAGGAGCCTGAAAACTGATCCGTACTTTTTTTACTGGGTTCCAGGAGGAATTAGAAAACAATGATGTCATGGCCCCGCCTCTCTCCCCGACAGCCCCGCCTCCCCCCCCCCCGTGACGTCACTGAACAACAGCGACATGGCGGCCGACCTGCTCCAGGTGGCGCTGCAGAGGCGACTGATGCTAGCAGCACTCCAACGCCACAATTCACAGAATAATTTCAGGAAGTTGAGCTGCTTCTGACGGCGTCGCGTACGTTAGCGTTAGCCCGGAGCGTTAGCCCAGAGCGTTAGCGGCAGCGGCAAAGTGGGTGTCGGCGGCGTGTCCTGATGCGCGCTGGAGCAGAAGTGTGGCTGTGTGTAGGTATTCATGCATGCAGTGAAATAATTCCACGTGTGTGTGTACTGATGCGTGCGCCACAGTAATTGTACGTGTGTGTGCGACCGACTGGAGGGAAGGAGTTCATCCACAGTCTGACGAGAAAGAAGTTGAAGCTTGACGTTAACGCTAACTTCCTCACCGCCGCTGCCTGGGAGGAAGTTAGCGTTAAGATGAATGAAAGAGTTTTGAACCAATCAGAGGCCGTCTCTCAGAAGGAGGTTTCAGTTGACCAATCACGGTGCTGTTGCCGGGCAGACTAGAAAACCAGAAGTCAGTGTAAAGTCAGTACATCAAAGTTTGTGTCCAACCTTTGTCACTGAGGACGCGTCTTCTTAACTGAGGACGTGTCTTCTTAACTGAGGACGTGTCTTCTTCACTGAGGACGTGTCCTCTTCACAGAGGACGTTTCTTCTTCACATGAAGACGTGTCTTCTTTACATAGGACGTGTCTTCTTAACTGAGGACATGTCCTCTTCACCGAGGACGTGTCTTCTTCACTGAGGACATGTCCTCTTCACTGAGGACGTGTCTTCTTAACTGAGGACATGTCCTCTTCACCGAGGACATATCCTCTTCACTGAGGACGTGTCTTCTTCACAGAGGACATGTCTTCACTGAGAACATGCCTTCTTCACAGAGGACGTGTCTTCACTGAGGATATGTCTTCACAGAGGACATGTCTTCACAGAGGACGTGTCTTCACTGAGGACATGTCTTCACTGAGGACGTGTCTTCACTGAGGACGTGTCTTCACAGAGGACATGTCCTCACCAGGAGAGCAGTGGAAGACGTCAATATGAGGTAGAATCACTTTGTGCAGTCAGTCGGATTAAAGAAAATGATTTTCCGTTCCGATATTTCTACTGAAAGTTAAAAACTGCAGAAGTTTTTGCTCAGTAAAGAAAAGTTAGAAACTTTACTAGATTCTTCTTCTTCTTCATTTCAAGTTTCTGCTGGAAGAAGAAGAAACTTTGACTGAAGGTCAACAACTAAATATTATGTGTAAATAAGAACCGAGAACTAACCTGCTGAAGTACTAATATGAGTACTTGTTCAATGATAGTAGGTCTCCTGTATACTATATACTATATACTATTTACTAGATACTATATATTTATTTACTATACACTATATACTATTTACTATATACTATATATTATTTACTATACACTATATACTATTTACTATTTAATATATACTACATACTATATATTATTTACTATACACTATATACTATTTACTATACACTATATACTATACACTATTTACTATTTACTATATACTATACACGATATACTATATACTATACACTATTTACTATACACTATATGCTATATACTATACACTATATACTATACACTACATACTATACACTATATACTATACACTATAGACTATATACTATACACTATATGCTATATACTATACACTACATACTATATACTATACAATATATACTATACACTATACACTATATACTATACACTATATGCTATATACTATATGCTATATACTATACACTATATACTATACACTACATACTATATACTATACAATATATACTATACACTATACACTATATACTATACACTATATACTATACACTATATGCTATATACTATATACTATATACTATACACTATATACTATACACTACATACTATATACTATACACT
>NC_137660.1:29965130-29967630 GCF_963422515.1 Blennius ocellaris | reverse complement strand
AGAAAGAAAAAGAAAGAAAGAAAGAAAGAAAGAAACACAGTTTGCGATCCTCTCAGTCAAGTACTTGTGGTTACTCATTTTTGGTGAAAGAGTTCTTTATAGGGACGCACCGATACCGATACTGATACTGATACCGATATCTATACCGACACCGATATCGATACTGACACCGATATCTATACCGACACCGATACCGACACCGACACCGATACCGACACCGACACCGATATCTATACCGACACCGATACCGACACCGACACCAATACCGATACTGACACCGATATCTATACCGACACCGATATCGATACTGACACCGATATCTATACCGACACCGATACCGACACCGACACCGACACCGATACCGACACCGACACCGATATCTATACCGACACCGATACCGACACCGATATCTATACCGACACCGATACCGACACCGATAACAACACCAACACCGATACCGACACCAATACCGATACCGATACGACACCGATACCGACACCGATATCGATATTGACACCGATATCTATACCGACACCGATACCGACACTGATAACAACACCAACACCGATACCGACACCAATACCGACACCGACACCGATACCGACACTGATACCGATACCGACACCTACACCGACACCGATACCAATACCGACACCGATACCTATACTGACACCGATACCGACACCGACACCAATACCGACACCAATACTGATTCCGACACCGATACCGACACCGATACTGACACCGACACCGATACCGACACCGATAACAACACCGACACCGATACTGATACCGACACCAATACCGACACCGACACCGATACCGACACTGATACCGATACCGACACCTAGACCGACACCGATACCAATACCGACACCGATACCGACACGATACCGACACCGACACCGACACCGATACCGACACTGATACCAATACTGACACCGATACCTATACCGACACCGATACCGACATCGATACTGATACCGACACCGATACTGACACCGATACCTACACGATACCAAATACCAATACCGATACCGACCACAGCTGGAGGACATGGAGGACAGAGTCTCACCCTCGTCTGTCCCCTAACAGCAGCTGGAGGACAGAGTCACACCCTCGTCTGTCCCCTGACAGAAGCTGGAGGACATGGAGGACAGAGTCTCACCCTCGTCTGTCCCCTGACAGAAGCTGGAGGACATGGAGGACAGAGTCTCACCCTCGTCTGGACACGTCTGTTTGGTCTTCAGCCCAATGATAAACATTGGACGGCCTAATAGCATCGAAAGCTAAATGACTTGGAAACAGAGCCTCCAAACGTATAGTGTGTGTGTGTGTGTGTGTGTGTGTGTGTGTGTGTGAGATCGCTTCTGTTTGCTTGACTGGTTGCATGTTGACTTGACAAGTGTCTTTGTCCTTTTGAATGAAAGACCACGTCCACACACACACACACACACACACACACACACACACACACACACACACACACACACACACACACACACACACACACACACACACACACACACACACACACACACACACACACACACACACAGCAGGAGGCGAGAGAGAAGCGTTTGTCTCAAAAGCTCTTTTCACTCTTTGTTTTTCCAGATATCTTTTCTACAGTTTGAGTCGTTTTGTTTGAGTGGTTTAGTTTGAGTCATTTAGTTTGAGTCGTTTTGTTTGAGTGGTTTAGTTTGAGTCATTTAGTTTGAGTCGTTTTGTTTGAGTGGTTTAGTTTTCCTGGACGGTTCCGAGGTTCTCCTACAGAGAACTCGTGTCGTAGAACCTCGGAGGTGAAGCTGCTTTCAGAAAGTGACATGAGAGAAGCTCGTCTCATGAACCTCAGATGATCTTTAGTCTCAGAAGCTTTATCATTTCTGTATGGTCCTCAGCTTCTGATGGCCGAGTCTGAAGGGAAAGATGTATAGAAGATGTATAGAAGATGTATAGAAGATGTATAGAAGATGTATAAAAGATGTATAAAAGATATATAGAAGATGTATAGAAGATGTATAAAAGATGTATAGAAGATGTATAAAAGATGTATAGAAGATGTATAGAAGATGTATAGAAGATGTATAGAAGATGTATAAAAAATGTATAGAAGATGTATAGAAGATGTATAGAAGATGTATAGAAGATGTATAGAAGATATATAGAAGATGTATAGAAGATGTATAAAAGATGTATAGAAGATGTATAGAAGATGTATAGAAGATGTATAAAAAATGTATAGAAGATGTATAAAAGATGTATAGAAGATGTATAGAAGATGTATAAAAATGTATAGAAGATGTATAAAAGATGTATAGAAGATGTATAGAAGATGTATAGAAGATGTATAAAAGATGTATAGAAGATGTATAGAAGATGTATAAAAGATGTATAGAAGATGTATAGAAGATGTATAAAAGATGTATAGAAGATGTATAGAAGATGTATAGAAGATGTATAGAAGATGTATAGAAGATGTATAGAAGATGTATAGAAG
>NC_137660.1:29892630-29960130 GCF_963422515.1 Blennius ocellaris | reverse complement strand
GGGAGTCATGAGGGAGGACGAGGAGTCATGAGGGAGGACGAGGACTCATGAGGGAGGAAGAGGAGTCATGAGGGAGGACGAGGAGTCATGAGGGAGGACGGGGAGTCATGAGGGAGGACGAGGAGTCATGAGGGAGGACGGGGAGTCATGAGGGAGGACGAGGACTCATGAGGGAGGACGGGGAGTCATGAGGGAGGACGGGGAGTCATGAGGGAGGACGGGGAGTCATGAGGGAGAACGAGGACTCATGAGGGAGGACGAGGACTCATGAGGGAGGACGAGGACTCATGAGGGAGGACGAGGAGTCATGAGGGAGGACGGGGAGTCATGAGGGAGGACGAGGAGTCATGAGGGAGGACGAGGACTCATGAGGGAGGACGAGGAGTCATGAGGGAGGACGAGGACTCATGAGGGAGGACGAGGACTCATGAGGGAGGACGGGGAGTCATGAGGGAGGACGGGGAGTCATGAGGGAGGACGGGGAGTCATGAGGGAGGACGAGGACGAGGATTCATGAGGGAGGACGAGGAGTCATGAGGGAGGACGAGGACTCATGAGGGAGGACGAGGAGTCATGAGGGAGGACGAGGACTCATGAGGGAGGACGAGGACTCATGAGGGAGGACGAGGACTCATGAGGGAGGACGAGGAGTCATGAGGGAGGACGAGGACTCATGAGGGAGGACGGGGAGTCATGAGGGAGGACGGGGAGTCATGAGGGAGGACGAGGAGTCATGAGGGAGGACGAGGACTCATGAGGGAGGACGAGGACTCATGAGGGAGGACGAGGACTCATGAGGGAGGACGGGGAGTCATGAGGGAGGACGGGGAGTCATGAGGGAGGACGGGGAGTCATGAGGGAGGACGAGGACGAGGATTCATGAGGGAGGACGAGGAGTCATGAGGGAGGACGAGGACTCATGAGGGAGGACGAGGACTCATGAGGGAGGACGGGGAGTCATGAGGGAGGACGAGGAGTCATGAGGGAGGACGAGGACTCATGAGGGACTGATGGAATTGATGTTGATTGTCTTTATGTTGTTATTCTTGTTCTTTGTGCTGCGCTTCTCTCTCTCTGCCCCCCCCCTCTCTCTCTGCCCCCCCCTCCCCCCCCCCTCTCCGCCCCCCCTCTCTCTGCCCCCCCCTCCCCCCCCCCTCTCCCCCTCCCCCCCCCCTCTCCCTCTGCCCCCCCCCCTCTCTCTCTGCCCCCCCCTCTCTCTCCCTCCCCCCCCCCCCCTCTATTAGTGAAGTGTCTCCTCAGGTCGATATTTAGCGGAGTGACAAGCGGCCACGCCCACTTCTTTGTAAACATCCAATCATAGACCTTATGACTCCCAACTGACCTGCGACCCTCCGTGTGTGTGTGTGTGTGTGTGTGTGTGTGTGTGTGTGTGTGTGTGTGTGTGTGTGTGTGTGTGTGTGTGTGTGTGTGTCAGACAGGGTGATTACACTGTCAATAAATGTGTTTATGTGCCGAAGGCGGCGTTCTGAGTTGAAAAGGTGTTTTGAAGCACTTTGGTGGCGAGAAGACGGACGACGTCACCAGAACACTGAGATCGTTCTCATCAGGTCGTTCTCATCAGGTCGTTCTCATCAGGTCGTTCTCATCAGGTCGTTCTCATCAGGTCGTTCTCATCAGATCGTTCTCATCAGATTGTTCTCATCAGGTCGTTCTCATCAGGTCGTTCTCATCAGATCGTCGTCATGAGATTGTTCTCATCAGGTCGTTCTCATCAGATCGTTCTCATCAGGTCGTTCTCATCAGGTCGTTCTCATCAGATTGTTCTCATCAGGTCGTTCTCATCAGGTCGTTCTCATCAGATTGTTCTCATCAGGTCGTTCTCATCAGATCGTTCTCATCAGATCGTTCTCATCAGGTCGTTCTCATCAGATCGTCGTCATGAGATTGTTCTCATCAGGTCGTTCTCATCAGGTCGTTCTCATCAGGTCGTTCTCATCAGGTCGTTCTCATCAGATTGTTCTCATCAGATCGTTCTCATCAGATTGTTCTCATCAGGTCGTTCTCATCAGATTGTTCTCATCAGGTCGTTGTCCAGAGGACAATGTCCTCCAGTAATGAGCAGGAATCAGAGTAAAGCTGCCGACACTCAATGAGAGCGAGAGACGATGGACACTTTGTTCTCTTCTGTCCTCCAGTCCTCCTCCTGTCCTCCAGTCCTCCTCCTGTCCCCCAGTCCTCCTCCAGTCCTCCTCCTGTCCCCCAGTCCTCCTCCAGTCCTCCTCCTGTCCTCCAGTCCTCCTGTCCTCCTCACCAGCAGTGTCTCTTCACAGTTCTTTGTTTGTCCAGCTGAAAGGTCGAGACTGAAAACATTTCAGAATCTCACAATATTGATTGATTTTGGACAAACGTGATTTTTGATTTTCCGACTCATTAAGTTCAATTTGAGTGGAAAAGAGTGTGAAACTCATCGAGCGTCAGGTTTGTTCAAAGTTTCTTTATAAAAAGTCAAAGTGAGTAGAAAAGAAAATGCTGATCTGCTGAGTCAGCACTCCGCTGACGGCAGCTAGCATGGCGGTACGCTTCCAGGAGGCGGAGCTACAATGCCGATTGGTCAGTGACGACAATCTCCTCCTACAAACCCTCTGTTGTTGTTGTTTACAAGACTTTGTGCTCAACTTCGTGAACTGGTTTAATAAAAGGTGGCGCTACGCCGCCCCCTGGTGGTCGCACCAGGTGCAGACGCTCCTCAGTACCAGGAGGGGCGGAGCTTCACACACTGACAGTTTTCACTGTGACCAGAGGCTCGCGGCTGAAGCTCCGCCTCCTGAGCTGAAGCTCCGCCTCCTACGGCAGCACCTCCGAGTGGCCCAACATGAAAACTACATCGTTTGAACAGGGACTCAGTTAACGCCGGTAAAGATAAACGACCTTCAGACGACTGCATTCTCTGGGCGGCACTTCTGTTTGTTGGTATATTTGTGCGACTCAGTGACCAGCAGTGACCAGCAGTAACCAGCAGTGACCAGCAGTAACCACCAGTGACCACCAGTGACCAGCAGTGACCAGCAGTGACCAGCAGTAACCACCAGTGACCACCAGTAACCACCAGTGACCAGCAGTGACCAGCAGTGACCAGCAGTGACCACCAGTAACCACCAGTGACCAGCAGTGACCACCAGTGACCAGCAGTGACCAGCAGTGATCAGCAGTGACCAGCAGTAACCACCAGTGACCACCAGTAACCACCAGTGACCAACAGTGACCAGCAGTGACCAGCAGTGACCACCAGTGACCAGCAGTGACCAGCAATGTGTGTGTGTGTGTGTCTCCTAAAGTCAGTTTGTTCAGTTCGGTCACTAAACGTCATCAGTCACCTGGAGACTGAAGCTGCTCTGCTGGTTTTCTGCTCCTGTGGCGCCCTCTGGTGGCCGCGAGGAGGAACGTCTCCCAACAGCACCGTCCTCAAACAGGATCAAAACCATCACTTTCATCAAACATGATCAAAACGATCACTTTCATCAAACAAGATCAAAACGATCACTTTCATCAAACATGATCAAAACCATCACTTTCATCAAACATGATCAAAACGATCACTTTCATCAAACATGATCAAAACGATCACTTTCATCAAACATGATCAAAACCATCACTTTCATCAAACATGATCAAAACGATCACTTTCATCAAACATGATCAAAACCATCACTTTCATCAAACATGATCAAAACGATCACTTTCATCAAACATGATCAAAACCATCACTTTCAGTAAACACAATAAAAACAAGTCACTTTCATTAAACACAATAAAAAGAGCTTTGATCTGAAGGTGAGAAACGACTGAAGGAAGTCGAATCGACGTTGAAGGATGAATATTTGATGAATATTTGATGAATATTTGATGAATATTTGAATATCTGACGACTCGACGTTCTGAGTTTTCCTGCAGGTCCGAGAAGAAACGAGCTGCTGAACGACGTTCAGGACAAATGAAGCTTCAAACGAGCTCAAGTTCTCAAACATCACTTTATTGTCACCAGTGAAAATGTACACAACTTGTTTCTCTCCACTTCCTCCCAATCATTACAAAATAAGAGGGCGGCTCCTCCCCCTCCCCCTCCTCCCCCTCCCCCTCCTCCTCCGTCACAAACTGACAACATGCAGAGAAAAGATGGAGGCTGCGACGCTGCAACCGTATAAAAGATGCATAGATGCAGCGGTGGAGGAACGAGACGTATTGCTAAAACACAATAACGTGCTACAGGAAGTGACTCGCGCCGCTCCAGCAGGTGGGCGGAGCTCTCGGGGGCCCCGCCCCCAGCAGGTGGGCGGAGCTCTCACGGTGCCACGTCGCTGGTTTGGTCTCATTAATCAACGCTTTGTCGCCATTTTGCCATCGAAGTTAAAACTCGTCACTTTAAGGCCTCGTTTCCACGGCGACGTGGAAACGCGTCGTCTTGTTTCGCGTTTTTAGGCGAAAAGGCGTCGATTCTTCGTAAAAAACGTCTTGATTCACGAGCAAAACGTCTCCGGTGGGAAGAAACGTTTTGCCTTCACAGAGAAAAATGTGAAAACGACGCCTGATGAAAGGACGACGGCCTTTCAAGTGGAAAGACGTCGTTTTGGCGTCACGTGAACCGACGGGAACGCTGGAAACCATGAAGTTCACATGTTGGCCACTGGGCGGAGCCGTTGGTCGTTGAACACACACACACACACACAGTGCAGCGTAGCGTCGTCGTGCTCTCCCCCCGGAGGCGAGGTTGTAGGTGTGAATCCCCGACAGGTGTCCAGGTGGGAACAGGAAGTTGCGTGTTTGAGTTCCGGTGTAAAACGGTGCAGCTCAGCGGTTTAAGGCTCCGACAGGAAACGACGAACCTTTAAAACCTCGGCAGCGTTTGTGCTTTTTAGCGGGTGAATCGGTTGAAACCCTCGGTTTGGCTCTGATGCTAATGCTAACATGCTAGTGAGCGGCGGCCAAGAAAACGTCTGAACCAATCAGAAGCAGCAGCTGCTTTTATCAGCTCGTCTTCGTAGTGAACAAATGGTGAAACTGAAGAAAACGACCCCCCAGCAGTTCCTGGACCCTCCACTAGGGGCCGCCACCGGTTTGGAAGCTTCGTCGATTTGAAAAAAAAACTAGAAAAATGATTGCTCATATTTTTGATCCACGACTCAATTGTCTTTTAACCATTTATGTACATTTATACTGTTTTATTTTGTAGTTGCATCGCAGCAGATTCTCTTCTTAACACTGTAGAAACTTGAGTAAAAAGTGCTTTGATGTTTTAATACCGTCTGAAGTGACTCACTTTGATGTTTTAATACCGTCTGAAGTGACTCACTTTGTGCTTTTAAACCAGGAATTCTTTTTCTCTTTAGTAGAAAAGTGCATCAGTTGAGAACATTTTCAGGTTTTTTTTTTAGAATTTCCCACCTGAAACACGAGTCGTCGGTCTTTGCAGGTGTTTGTCGGGGTCGTGACCCCGGAGCTGAACTGAGCGTGTCCATCTGAACGCCGTCGCCGCGGAGCTGCAGAGGAAACGGTCGGTTTCCCTCCATGGAAATACTTTGTTAACTGGAATGGTTCAGTCTGGTGGCGGTCCTGTGCTTTCCTTCTCTCCGCCCCCGGCCTCGCCTTGCCTCGCCTTGCCTTGCTTCGCCTCGCCACGCCTCCACGCCGTCGCTTCTAAAACCCACAGACACACAGCAGAGCCGTTACACTTCACACACCGACAGAGACGGCAGGTTTCTGCCGACTCGGCGCAAAGTCCAGATTTCTGCCGACTCGGCGCGAAGTCCAGATTTCTGTCGACTCGGCGCGAAGTCCAGATTTCTGCCGACTCGGCGCGAAGGCCAGATTTCTGCCGACTCGGCGCGAAGTCCAGATTTCTGCCGACTCGGCGCAAAGTCCAGATTTCTGCCGACTCGGCGGAACGGCCAGATTTCTGCCGACTCGGCGCAAAGTCCAGATTTCTGCCGACTCGGCGCGAAGTCCAGATTTCTGCCGACTCGGCGCGAAGTCCAGATTTCTGCCGACTCGGCGCGAAGGCCAGATTTCTGCCGACTCGGCGCGAAGTCCAGATTTCTGCCGACTCGGCGCAAAGTCCAGATTTCTGCCGACTCGGCGGAACGGCCAGATTTCTGCCGACTCGGCGTGAAGTCCAGATTTTTGCCGACTCGGCGTGAAGTCCAGATTTCTGCCGACTCGGCGCAAAGTCCAGATTTCTGCCGACTCGGCGGAACGGCCAGATTTCTGCCGACTCAGCGGAACGGCCAGATTTCTGCCGACTCAGCGGAATGGCCAGATTTCTGCCGACTCGGCGCGAAGTCCAGATTTCTGCCGACTCGGCGCGAAGGCCAGATTTCTGCCGACTCGGCGGAACGGCCAGATTTGTGTACCTGTGGTACCTGTGATCAATGTACCTGTCTGTACCTGGGCGTACCTGGGCGTGTGGTCAGCCCCACTAGGCCGGCAGGTGTTTCCAGGTGCTGACGAAGGCGGTAGGGATGAGGGAGTAGGGCACGGTGGTGATGGAGTTCCAGCTGTCCGACGTAGGGTCGTAGCAGTCCAGCGTCTTGCAGCGCTGCGTCCCGAAGTAGCCGCCCACCACGTAGAGCTTGTTCCCCGACGCCACGGCGTGGCAGCTCATCCGCTTGGACGTCATGTCGCCCACCCGGGTCCACTGGTTGCTTTCGCAGTCGAAGCGGTAGGCGGAGGCGGCGGTGAACTCCGTGTCTCCGCCCATGATGAAGATCTGGCTCCCGAGGACCGCCGCCGCCGTGTAGCGCCAGGGCTGCGGACACTCGGCCGCGATGTTCCAGCGGTTCCCCACCGGGTCGTACCACTGCACCTGGACACCACACACACCCTCCGTCAGTGGAACCTCGCCTCTGAGGTGGCCGGGGAGGGGGGGGGGGGGGGGTTGGGGAGGCGGGAGCCTCACCTTGGAGGCCTTGTCCCGGTGGATGGTCGTCCCTCCGAACACGAAGAGCTTCAGCTTGGCGCTGACCACGGCGGCGTTGCTCACGCCGTCCCTCAGGGGCGCCATCATGGTCCACTTGTTGCTGACGGGGTCGTAGCGCTCCACCTGGGGAACCAAACTCACTGTAACACCGTCTGCAGCCTCCAGGGTTCTCCGGAGAACCACCAGACCTTCACACTCCCGCCTCGTCCACTCAACCAGCAGGAACCTCAGCGGCAAGCTAGCGGCTCCTGCTAGCCGCTAGCCACGCGAGCTAGTGGCTCCTGCTAGCCGCTAGCCACGCGAGCTAGTGGCTCCCGCTTCCAGGCTCAATCTTTCATCAAGGCTCATAAAACGCCGACTAGAACTTCAAAACACTGTAAAAACTTGATATTTAAGAGGAAACAAGCCGATATAAACACAACAGATCGAGATCTGCACAACTCGTGATGTCACACATAGGCTCCGCCCACAAAGGAGAAGGATTCCCCGACTTTGTTGGCTGGAGATTCAAAATTCAAATAACTTTGTTACGCGACAACAGTGGCAGAGTCGGAGGAACCTTACAAGTAGAACCCCCAACTATTGTCTTTTGCAAAGTAGTGTTTTACGTTTCACCAGGACTTTCAGGGTGATCGTTAGCATCGTTAGCGTCATAGAGTTTGGTTTCCAGTACGTGAAACTTTTATCCCACAGGAAATAGAGAAACGATGCTTTTGCACCGGAAACACTGTGGAAACGAGGCCAAAGAGCCGTCGGGCATTCAGAGACAGGAGACGAGGACGCAGAAGACGAGACAGAAGAGCCGTCGGACATTCAGAGACAGGAGACGAGGACGCAGAAGACGAGACAGAAGAGCCGTCGGACATTCAGAGACAGGAGACGAGGACGCAGAAGACGAGACAGAAGAGCCGTCGGACATTCAGAGACAGGAGACGAGGACGCAGAAGACGAGACGGACGCAGAAGACGAGACGGACGCAGAAGACGAGACAGAAGAGCCGTCGGGCATTCAGAGACAGGAGACGAGGACGCAGAAGACGAGACGGACGCAGAAGACGAGACAGAAGAGCCGTCGGACATTCAGAGACAGGAGACGAGGACGCAGAAGTCGAGACAGAAGAGCCGTCGGACATTCAGAGACAGGAGACGAGGACGCAGAAGACGGGATAAAAGAGCCGTCGGACATTCAGAGACAGGAGACGAGGACGCAGAAGACGAGACGGACGCAGAAGACGAGACAGAAGAGCCGTCGGACATTCAGAGACAGGAGACGAGGACGCAGAAGTCGAGACAGAAGAGCCGTCGGACATTCAGAGACAGGAGACGAGGACGCAGAAGACGGGATAAAAGAGCCGTCGGACATTCAGAGACAGAAGACGAGACAGAAGAGCCGTCGGACATTCAGAGACAGAAGACGAGGACACAGAAGACGGGATAAAAGAGCCGTCGGACATTCAGAGACAGAAGACGAGGACACAGAAGTCGAGACAGAAGAGCCGTCGGACATTCAGAGACAGGAGACGAGGACGCTTCAGGACCTGTTTGAGGGAGACGGACGGGGACGCGGGGAAGACGCCGGCGATGGCGGTGTGTCCCCCCACCGCGTACAGACTGTTCTCCAGCTCGGCCGAGCCGTGGCCGAACCTGCGGACAGGAAACGGACAATGTGGGCGAGGAGGTGACGGGTGGAGGGGGAGGGGGGAGGGTGGAGGTGACGGGTGGAGGTCTGACCTGGCGATCAGCATGGGGGCCCCTTTGGACCAGTCCTCGTGGACGGTGTCGTAGACCCACACGTCTTTGGACACGCCGTTCTCCGAGCCGCGGCCCCCCGTCACGTAGACCCTGCAGCCGATGGCGCAGGCGCTGAACTCCTTCCTGGGACTCGGCAGGTCCGTCTTGGGGATGATCTCCTTGGCACTGTGGTCCACCTGGAACCACAACCAGGACCGGAACCAGGACTTCAGGGGGACCCGGGGGACTCCACGCCGCCGTGTGGCGAAGCGGAGCGGTTTCACTCCGTTACAGTGAAAACAGTTTAGATCCACGGTTCAGAATTAATCCCACAGACATCGTGTTTCAGTTGAGAACCACAATGACTACTTCTTGTTTTAATTTCAAAATAAGTTGAGGCGACGTTCATACATAAAGCTAAAGTTATATAATATACGTAAATATATGTCAACATTTTCTATTCCATGTTTGATGTTATTAAGGAAAGATTGTTAATTTTTGTGTTTAACTTTATGTCTGTATAAATTATACTTTTATTTTGAAAGTGTTTAAAAGCAGAAGCTCAGTTCTAGAGAGTTCATTTCTTCAGTTTCAATAAGTTCCTGAACTTATTCAGACGACAAGAAAAAGACTTTCTGACAAACGTCTAATGACGTATTGTTTTTTCATACGTTTGTATATTTATGTCATTTGTACGTACGACGTGGAATTTCAACGCCGATACTTTTCACGTTGTGCTGGTTTGTCGTTGCCACGGCGACCTGGGAGTCATGATCAGAAACGCCGTGGAGGAAACTCTTCCTGCTGGTTGTTACTTAAAACATGTGACTCCCTAGAACGTTTTAATCATTTTCTAACTTTAGAATGTTGCTTATACATATTAATACATGTGATACGAGTTTATATGCACATATATAAGTGTTCATAAGTACATAGAGGTAGAAAGAATGGATGAAATATTACAGCCTCCATGCTTGAAAGAGAATTATTCCTTATATAATGATCATTATTACATCAAACGTTAAAACACTTCCTCCTCGTCCGCAGAGATAAAATCATTAGACGTGTTAAACCTCGAACATCTTATAGGAAATAAAAGGGGAGCAGAAATTAAGCTTCAGTCTGAACATCAAAGCCTCAGCTGGAGGATGAAAGCTTCTGCAGGTAGGACCTCCTCCGGCCTCGTCTCACCTGGTAGATCCGGTCTCACCTGGTAGATCCGGTCTCACCTGGTAGATTCCGTCTCACCTGGTAGCTCTGGTCTCACCTGGTAGATCTTGTCACACATGAAGGTCTGCCCCCCCAGGATGAGCAGGGTGTGTCCCGCCTTGCGTGGCCGAGCACAGGGGCTGGTGACCACGCCGTCGTTCTGCAGGATCTTCTTCTTGCACTGCAGAGCCTCTTCTACGATCGCCCTGCAGGGGGCGCAACGTAGGGCGAGTCAACCTCTTTAGTCATGACCCAACAGGCCGAAGCGAGGCCGTGGGTGGGTGTTCCAGGCGCCCCACCTGCTCCTCTGGTCGGACATCACCAGCTCCTCGCAGGCCACGGCCTCCAGCAGGCACTCTGAGGGCAGCAGGGCCAACCTGACGCCCCCCAGCAGCTCCGGCAGGTGCAGCCGCCGCCCCTCCAGGTCGTGTCGCACCCAACGCATCACCGAGTCGAACACCACCTGCCGGGCGACACGCAAGACGTCAGACCGCCCGGCGGGCAAGAGCCGAGTGAACCAAGGGCGACTCGCGGAGGACGACTGGCGAGGGACGACTGGCGAAGGACGACTGGCGAAGGACGACTGGCGAAGGACGACTGGCGAAGGACGACTCGCGAAGGACGACTCGCGAAGGACGACTCGCGAAGGACGACTCGGGAAGGGCGACTCGCGAAGGACGACTCGGGAAGGGCGACTCGCACAGGACGACTTGCGAAGGACGACTCGGGAAGGGCGACTCGTGAAGGACAACTCGGGAAGTGCGACTCGCCAAGGACGACTCACGAAGGACGACTCGCACAGGACGACTCGCACAGGACGACTCGGGAAGGACGACTCGGGAAGGACGACTCGGGAAGGGCGACTCGGGAAGGGCGACTCGCGAAGGACGACTCGCGAAGGACGTCTCGGGAAGGGCGACTCGCAAAGGACGACTTGTTCTTCACGACTCGGGAAGGGCGACTCGGGAAGGGCGACTCGGGAAGGGCGACTCGGGAAGGGCGACTCGGGAAGGACGACTCGGGAAGGACGACTCGGGAAGGGCGACTCGCGAAGGACGACTCGGGAAGGGCGACTCGCGAAGGACGACTCGCGAAGGACGTCTCGGGAAGGGCGACTCGCAAAGGACGACTTGTTCTTCACGACTCGGGAAGGGCGACTCGCGAAGGACGACTCGTGAAGGGCGACTCGCAAAGGACGACTTGTTCTTCACGACTCGGGAAGGGCGATTCGCGAAGGACGACTCGTGAAGGGTGACTCGCAAAGGACAACTGGCGAAGGACGGCTCGTTCTTCATGACTGAAGGACGGCTCGTTCTTCATGACTGAAGGGCGACTCGGGAAGAACATGTTGCTGGAACTCGTCAGTGTGTCGATGAATGAAGCCACAGAAACTCTGAACTGAACTGCTTCCTTCATTTTCTGACCAATAAAGAGAAAGAAAGAGAGGAAGAAAGAGAGGAAGAACCTGCTCGTCTTCGATCTCCAGCTCGTCGCTCAGAATCAGTTCCAGGAGTTTGTCTTTGGACAAACTGAAGAAGTCCTCAGATTCTCCAACCTGAGACAGACAGACAGACAGACAGACAGACAGACAGACACACTTAAAATTGTATCTGGCAGTGTAAAAACCAGAACAAGCTAAGGTTTTAGTTTCCGACGTTGTTCCTGCAGGGTTGCGCCGCCGTGTCTTCCTCCTCATGAGAATCTTTCACGTTTGATCTTTTCAGCTTAAAAGTCTGCAGGAAGTTGCGCAGTGACGGAGGTTCTTAGTGGACCTGCGGTGACACCTAGTGGCCGGAGGTGGAGTGGACCGGACAGTGAAGGGCTGCCTTACACCGAGGAGTGCGGGGCCGCCTTACCGTCTGGTAGTGCAGCAGGCACATCCTCCAGGCCAGCTGGTACAGCTGCTGGCACTGGTGGGCGTCGGACAGCAGCATCATGCCCAGGCAGTTGGACGAGTGCAGGTTCTTCTCCAGGAACTGCGCCGCCGCGTCGCGCAGCTCGTGGAACTGCAGCATGTCGCCGGCTTCCAACAGCGACTCGGCGTTTTCCTCGCTGATCACGACTCGGGAGGAATAGGCGAAGTCCAGCAGGAGCTCCAGGACCTGGCGGAGGACAGGACGGAGGACAAGATGGAGGGTCACAGATGGAGGACAGATGGAGGGTCACAGACGGAGGACAAGACGAAGGACAGACGGAGGACAGATGGAGGGTCACAGATGGAGGACAAGACGAAGGACAGACGGAGGGTCACAGATGGAGGACAAGACGGAAGACAAGATGGAGGACAGACGGAGGGTCACAGACGGAGGACAAGACGGAGGTCACAGACGGAGGACAGGACGGAGGGTCACAGACGGAGGACAAGACAGAGGGTCACAGACGGAGGACAGGACGGAGGGTCACAGACGGAGGACAGGACGGAGGTCACAGACGGAGGACAAGACAGAGGGTCACAGACGGAGGACAGTCGGAGGACATGACGGAAGACAGTCGGAGGACATGACGGAAGACAAGACAGAGGGTCATGGATGGAGGACAAGACGGAGGGCAAGACGGAAGACAAGACAGAGGGTCATGGACGGAGGACAAGACGGAAGACAGACGGAAGACAAGACGGAGGACAGACGGAGGGTCACAGACGTCCTCCGGCCAAACACAGTGACGGAATGCTCTTATTGTGTAGGAACGACAAGAGGAGGCGTGTTTCTACAGAGAGATTGTGACACGGCGTGAATCGGCTCGCCACAATAAGAGCAGAACAAACATTGTGCAAGTTACCAAAACGTCACGGTGAAGCCAACCACCCTGTTTCTGACCAGAACCACATGAAGAAGTGTGATTTATTAAAAGTTCACTTCCTCCCCGCCAAAGTAAAACAAACGCTTTGGATTCTGCTGCAAGTTTTAAATCAGTTGTTTTTCTACCTTTTTCAGCCGAGACACACTTTTGTCTTTGTGAAACTCTGGAGTCGTCTGTCCTGCACTTACAAAATGTATTTCTCTCCACTGTCAAATTCACATTAAGACATTTTGACATAAATGTACGGACACTCCACAGGACACATGTCTCACTCCTGGTTGTCCACCAACGTCCAACAAACCAAACTAGAGGAAATAATGAACGATCTGAACCGAGGAACAAAAACACAACAACCCCGACAATAACCTCCGGCTACACACAACCTGAACTCCCATCATGCACTGCAGCGACCAACTCCCCGATCGCTACAATACTCTTCACCACTAGAGGGCAGCACAGAACTTTGCCGGTGAAATGTAAAGTGACAGACGTCAGTGTGGTTCATCTCCACCTCCTGCTACCATCTTGTATCAAAGTACTGTGTCAGTGACAGTGATGGAGAAGTTTTTGAAAACCAGGATCTCAGCTCTTCATCCATCAGGTCCAGGTTTCACAGTTCTAAATTTGATGAAAAAGTTCATAATGAGTCTACAACCTTCCTAAACTACAGATACTTGTCTCTGCAACCTGATGTCCTGATGTCTCCATCAAATCTGGATCTTTACGACACTTTCACACATGATTGACTGACGCCAGCTGTCCAGCCATCACGTCCCACCAGGCTCTGCTGTGTCTCCACTCTGCTGTGTCCCCGCTCTGCTGCGTCCCCGCTCTGCTGCGTCCCCGCTCTGCTGCGTCCTCGCTCTGTGTATCCCCGCTCTGCTGCGTCCCCGCTCTGCTGCGTCCTCGCTCTGTGTATCCCCGCTCTGCTGTGTCCCCGCTCTGCTGCGTCCCCGCTCTGCTGCGTCCTCGCTCTGTGTATCCCCGCTCTGCTGCGTCCCCGCTCTGCTGTGTCCCCGCTCTGCTGCGTCCCCGCTCTGCTGCGTCCTCGCTCTGTGTATCCCCGCTCTGCTGCGTCCCCGCTCTGCTGCGTCCCCGCTCTGCTGCGTCCTCACTCTTCTGTGTCCCCGCTCTGCTGTGTCCCCGCTCTGCTGCGTCCTCACTCTGTGTCCCTGCTGTCTCTACTCTGCTGTCCTCACTCTGCTGCGTCTTCACTCTGCTGTGTCCCTGCTGTCTCCGCTCTGCTGTGTCCTCACTCTGTGTCCCCGCTCTGCTGTGTCCCCGCTCTGCTGCGTCCTCACTCTGCTGCGTCCTCACTCTGCTGTGTCCTTGCTGTCTCGCTCTGCTGCGTCCTCACTCTGCTGGGTCCCCGCTCTGTGTGTCCCTGCTCTACTGCGTCCCTGCTGTCTTCACTCTGCTGCGTCCTCACTCTGCTGTGTCCCCGCTCTACTGCGTCCCTGCTGTCTCCGCTCTGCTGCGTCCTCACTCTGCTGTGTCCCACTGAAGTTCCCTCTGGTCTGTCAGACTGATTCTGCCTCGTCAGCAATCTGAGGACCGTCAGGGGACACCGAGTGCCTCAATCAGAGACTGCAGGACATGAATGAGGATCGAACACATCAGGACCACCTCAGAGACGTCCCAGGACACACTGGAGGACTTCACGGCTGGTTAGGAGATGAAACAAGGACAGCAGGACTCTGAACTCCAAGACAAGGACCAACGGCTGAGACACCAGGAGGTTCAGGCCTGGGAAAAGATATATGTATATATCTATATATCTATATATCTATATATATATATATATATATATATATGAATGCTTCAACTGTATGAAGCAGAAAAAGACGCGGACGGAACCCGAGTGATGCCTCGTCAGATTAGGTTTTTCCAAAAGTCCTAATTGCCTTTTAATTAAACACAGTCAGGTGAAAGAAAGAGAAACGCTGCGTAAGGCCCCGTTTACACAACAGTGTTTTCAGTACAACGATATTATTATTTTATTGTTTAAGAGAAGTTTTCCCACATTTTGAAAATGACATCCGTTTACATGGAAACATCAGAAATGCTGAAAACAATGTAGCTTTGTGTGTCTGCAGTCGCCCTTGTACCGGTTACCGTGGCAACACCAGAACATGAAGGCTCACTGTGAACATCAAAGCCTGGGATCATGTTATGCTGTGTTGTGAACATCAAAGCCTTGGATCATGTTATGCCGTGTTGTGAACATCAAAGCCTTAGATCATGTTATGATGTCATGTGAACATGAAAGCCTGGGATTATGTTATGATGTCATGTGAACATGAAAGCCTGGGATTATGTTATGATGTCATATGAACATGAAAGCCTGGGATTATGTTATGATGTCATGTGAACATGAAAGCTTTGATGTCAGCAGGTAGAAGCCCACGAGGTTCCAGAGGTGTTCAGTTCATCTCAGAGACAGATCGATACAACATTGCAGTGAAGACCAGCTTTACGAGTTTTACGAGTTAAAAGTCAAAAGATGTCGCAGTATTTTACTTCAGGAATGGAAAGCGCACAGCAGACGACTGCGGGACGCAGTTGTGATGCAATCAAACAATTGAAAAACGAGCTGAGCTTTTACAGAAAGTTGAGCAACGACCAGATGGAGGATTACATGGAGCTCTGGCGTCAATTAAGGAGCGTGGAGGAAGACCGAGAACAACTGGCCCGAGCTCTGGAGGGGTCCAAGGCTGAACTGGAGGAGTTCAAGGCTGAACTGGAGAGGACGATGCAAACCAAGCTGAAGGAAGCAGTTGAGGAGAAATCCACCCTGCAGTCTGAGTACGAGGAGGAAGTCAGTCAACTTTCTGCAGTCGTCTCCAGTCTGAAAGACGAGAATGACAAGCTGCTGAGAGAGAAGGATGAGGAGGTTCAGGCCTTGGAACAGAGTTTCCAGTCACAAAGTGAAGAAATTGAGACGAGGTTACAGGAGAGAGCCGAACACTTCGCTCAGACGCTGCAGGACATGAATGATGGTCTCACAAACACCATAACCAACTTAGAGAGGTCCCAGGATATACTAGAGAAGTCCATGGCTGCTTTGGAGATGAAACAAGTACAGCGGCCCCTTGAAGTCCAACACAAGGACCAACATCTGAGAGACCAGGAGCTGAAGGTTCAGGCCTTGGAAAAGAGTCTCCAGTCTGAAAGACGAGAATGAGAAGCTGCTGAAAGAGAAGGATGAGGAGGTTCAGGCCTTGGAACAGAGTTTCCAGTCACAAAGTGAAGAAACTGAGACGAGGTTACAGGAGAGAGCTGAACAAATGGCTCAGCTGCTGCAGGCCTATCGTAATCAGGTACAAAAGTACCAAGAGCACATGGGCGACTGTGAGGAGAAAACTCATGACCTTCAGTTAGAAGTGGACGTCCTCAAAAGTGCCTTGGACAGAAAGGAGACGGAGTGTGACGATCAAACAAAGGAACTGAAGGAAATGGTTGACGACGTCACGGCCCTCAGGACCAGCCTGGAGATGTTCCTGGATCAGCTGGATGAGTCCAAGGCTGAACTGCAGGAGTCCATAGCTGAGGAGGAGAGGTCCAAGGCTGAACTGTAGAGGACGATGCAAACCAAGCTGAAGGAAGCATCCATCCATCCATCTTCTACCGCTCTGGGCCGGGTCGCGGAGGCAGCAGTCTGAGCAGAGTTGCCCAGACTTCACTCGCCCCAGATACTTCCTCCAGCTCCTCCGGTGGGACCCCAAGGTGTTCCCAGGCCATAGAGAGACATAGTCCCTCCAGTGTGTCCTGGGTCTGCCCCGAGGCCTCCTACCGGAGGGACATGCCCGGAACACCTCCCTGGGGAGGCGTCCGGGGGGCATCCGAAATAGATGCCCGAGCCTCCTCAGCTGGCTCCTCACGATGTGGAGGAGCAGCGGCTCTACTCCGAGCTCCTCCCTGGTGACTGAGCTCCTCACCCTATCTCTAAGGGTACGCCCAGCCACCCTATGGAGGAAGCTCATTTCAGCCGCTTGTATCCGGGATCTCGTTCTTTCGGTCATGACCCATAGTTCATGACCCTATGGGTCGAAGATCGACCAGTAAATCCAGAGCTTGGTCTTTTGGCTCAGCTCCTTCTTCACCACGACGGACCGATACAACGTCCGCATAATTGCAGACGCTGCACCGATCCGCCTGTCGATCTCACGCTCCATCTTTCCCCCACTGAACAAGACCCCGAGATACTGGAACTCCTCCACTTGGGACAAGGGCACTCCACCGACCTGGAGGGGGCAAGACACCTTTTTCCGGTGGAGAACCATGGCCTCGGATTTAGAGGTGCTGATCCTCATCCCAGCTGCTTCACACTCTGTGAACCGTGTCAGTGCACGCTGGAGATCCAGGCTTGATGGGGCCAACAGAACCACATCATCCGCAAATAGCAGAGATGAGATCCTGTGGTCCCCAAACTGGACCCCCTCCGGCCCCCGGCTGTGCCTAGAAATTCTGTCCATATATATGATGAACAGAACCGGTGATAAAGGACACCCCTGCTGGAGGCCAACGTGCACAGGGAACAGGTCCGACTTACTGCCGGCAATGCGAACCAGACTCCTGCTCCGGGCATACAAGGACTGAACAGCCCTCAACAAGGGACCCCGGACTCCGTACTCCCGGAGCACCCCCCACAGGACATCTCGGGGGACGCGGTCGAACGCCTTCTCCAGATCCACAAAACACATGTGGACTGGTTGGGCGAACTCCCACGAACCCTCAAGCACCTGGTGGAGGGTAT
Organism: Blennius ocellaris; assembly: GCF_963422515.1. Classification (NCBI taxonomy): domain Eukaryota; kingdom Metazoa; phylum Chordata; class Actinopteri; order Blenniiformes; family Blenniidae; genus Blennius; species Blennius ocellaris. Next base: position 29,942,705 of record NC_137660.1, on the reverse strand, counting down.
AGAGCTGGTCCAGTGTTCCACCATCAGGAGAACCTGGTGGAGGGTATAGAGCTGGTCTAGTGTTCCACCATCAGGAGAACCTGGTGGAGGGTATAGAGCTGGTCCAGTGTTCCACCACCAGGAGAACCTGGTGGAGGGTATAGAGCTGGTCCAGTGTTCCACCACCAGGAGAACCTGGTGGAGGGTATAGAGCTGGTCCAGTGTTCCACCATCAGGAGAACCTGGTGGAGGGTCTAGAGCTGGTCCAGTGTTCCACCATCAGGAGAACCTGGTGGAGGGTATAGAGCTGGTCCAGTGTTCCACGACCAGGACGAAAACCGCATTGTTCCTCTTGAATCCGAGGTTTGACTAACGGCCGGACCCTCCTCTCCAGTACCCTGGAATAGACTTTCCCGGGGAGGCTGAGGAGTGTGATCCCTCTGTAGTTGGAACACACCCTCCGATCCCCCTACTTGAAGAGAGGGACCACCACCCCGGTCTGCCAGTCCAGAGGTACTGTCCCCGCCCGCCACGCGATGTTGCAGAGACGAGTCAGCCACGACAGTCCCTGCACATCCAGAGACTTAAGGAACTCTGGGCGAATCTCATCCACTCCCGGTGCCTTGCCACCGAGGAGCTTCACAACAACCTCGGTGACTTCAGCTTGGGAAATGGACAAGTCCACCTCTGAGAACCCAGTCTCTGCTTCCTCAATGGAAGACGTGGTGGTGGGATTGAGGAGGTCCTCGAAGTATTCCTTCCACCGCCCAACAATGTCCCCAGTTGAGGTCAACAGCTCCCCACTTCCACTGTAAACAGTGTTGGTGGAGAACTGCTTCCCCCTCCTGAGGCGCCGGACGGTTTGCCAGAATTTCCTCGAGGCCGACCGAAAGTCCTCCTCCATGGCCTCTCCGAACTCCTCCCAGACTAGAGTTTTTGCCTCCACCACAGCCCGGGCTGCGGCTCACTTGGCCTGCCGGTACCTGTCGATTGCCTCGGGAGTCCTATGAGCTAACAAAGCCCGGTAGGACTCCTTCTTCAGCTTGACGGCATCCCTTACTTCTGGTTTCCACCACCTGGTTCGGGGATTGCCGCCACGACAGGCGCCAGAGACCCTGCGGCCACAGCTCCGAGCAGCAGCTTCGACAATGGAAGTGGAGAACATGGTCCACTTGGACTCAATGTCTCCAACCTCCCTCGGGATCTGTGAGAAGCTCTCCCGGAGGTGGGAGTTGAAGGCTGCACGGACGGAGGGCTCGGCCAGATGTTCCCAGCAGACCCTCATAACACGTTTGGGCCTGCCGAGTCTATCCGGCCTCCTCCCAATCCAGCGCATCCAACTCACCACCAGGTGGTGATCAGTTGACAGCTCTGCCCCTCTCTTTACCCGAGTGTCCAAGAGACACGGCTGGAGATCAGATGACACGACCACAAAGTCTATCATTGACCTCCGGCCTAGGGTGTCCTGGTGCCACGTGCACTTATGGACACCCCTGTGCTCGAACATTGTGTTCGTTATGGACAAACTGTGACTGGCACAGAAGTCCAATAACAGAACCTCGCGAAGAGCGACTCGCGAAGAGCGACTCGTGAAGGATGACTCGTGAAGGGCGACTCGTGAAGGATGACTCGTGAAGGGCGACTCGTGAAGGGCGACTTGTTCTTCACGACTCGGAAAGGACGACTTGGGAAGGACGACTCGTGAAGGGCGACTCGTGAAGAGCGACTCGTGAAGGATGACTCGTGAAGGGCGACTTGTTCTTCACGACTCGGAAAGGACGACTTGGGAAGGACGACTCGCGAAGGGCGACTCACGAAGGACGACTCGCGAAGGGCACCTCGCGAAGAGCGACTCGCGAAGGGCACCTCGCGAAGGGCACCTCGCGAAGGGCACCTCGCGAAGGACGACTCACGAAGGACGACTCGCGAAGGGCACCTCGCGAAGAGCGACTCGCGAAGGGCGACTCGCGAAGGACGACTCGCGAAGGACGACTCGCGAAGGACGACTCGCGAAGGGCACCTCGCGAAGAGCGACTCGCGAAGGGCACCTCGCGAAGAGCGACTCGCGAAGAGCGACTCGCGAAGAGCGACTCGTGAAGGATGACTCGTGAAGGATGACTCGTGAAGGATGACTCGTGAAGGATGACTCGTGAAGGGCGACTTGTTCTTCACGACTCGGAAAGGACGACTTGGGAAGGACGACTCGTGAAGGGCGACTCGCGAAGGACGACTCACGAAGGACGACTCGCGAAGGGCACCTCGCGAAGGGCACCTCGCGAAGAGCGACTCGCGAAGAGCGACTCGTGAAGGATGACTCGTGAAGGGCGACTCGTTCTTCACGACTCGGAAAGGACGACTTGGGAAGGACGACTCGTGAAGGGCGACTCGTGAAGAGCGACTCGTGAAGGATGACTCGTGAAGGGCGACTTGCTCTTCACGACTCGGAAAGGACGACTTGGGAAGGACGACTCGCGAAGGGCGACTCGCGAAGGATGACTCGTGAAGGGCGACTTGTTCTTCACGACTCGGAAAGGACGACTTGGGAAGGACGACTGAAGGATGACTCGTGAAGGGCGACTCGTGAAGGGCGACTTGTTCTTCACGACTCGGAAAGGACGACTTGGGAAGGACGACTCGTGAAGGGCGACTCGTGAAGAGCAACTCGTGAAGGATGACTCGTGAAGGGCGACTTGTTCTTCACGACTCGGAAAGGACGACTTGGGAAGGACGACTCGCGAAGGGCGACTCGCGAAGGACGACTCACGAAGGACGACTCGCGAAGGGCACCTCGCGAAGAGCGACTCGCGAAGGGCACCTCGCGAAGGGCACCTCGCGAAGGACGACTCACGAAGGACGACTCGCGAAGGGCACCTCGCGAAGAGCGACTCGCGAAGGGCGACTCGCGAAGGGCGACTCGCGAAGGACGACTCACGAAGGACGACTCGCGAAGGGCACCTCGCGAAGAGCGACTCGCGAAGAGCGACTCGCGAAGGACGACTCACGAAGGACGACTCGCGAAGGGCACCTCGCGAAGAGCGACTCGCGAAGAGCGACTCGCGAAGAGCGACTCGCGAAGAGCGACTCGCGAAGGATGACTCGTGAAGGGCGACTTGTTCTTCACGACTCGGAAAGGACGACTTGGGAAGGACGACTCGTGAAGGGCGACTCGCGAAGGACGACTCACGAAGGACGACTCGCGAAGGGCACCTCGCGAAGGGCACCTCGCGAAGAGCGACTCGCGAAGAGCGACTCGTGAAGGATGACTCGTGAAGGGCGACTCGTTCTTCACGACTCGGAAAGGACGACTTGGGAAGGACGACTCGTGAAGGGCGACTCGTGAAGAGCGACTCGTGAAGGATGACTCGTGAAGGGCGACTTGCTCTTCACGACTCGGAAAGGACGACTTGGGAAGGACGACTCGCGAAGGGCGACTCGCGAAGGATGACTCGTGAAGGGCGACTTGTTCTTCACGACTCGGAAAGGACGACTTGGGAAGGACGACTGAAGGATGACTCGTGAAGGGCGACTCGTGAAGGGCGACTTGCTCTTCACGACTCGGAAAGGACGACTTGGGAAGGACGACTCGCGAAGGGCGACTCGTGAAGAGCGACTCGTGAAGGATGACTCGTGAAGGGCGACTTGTTCTTCACGACTCGGAAAGGACGACTTGGGAAGGACGACTCGCGAAGGGCGACTCGCGAAGGACGACTCACGAAGGACGACTCGCGAAGGGCACCTCGCGAAGAGCGACTCGCGAAGGGCACCTCGCGAAGGGCACCTCGCGAAGGACGACTCACGAAGGACGACTCGCGAAGGGCACCTCGCGAAGAGCGACTCGCGAAGGGCGACTCGCGAAGGGCGACTCGCGAAGGACGACTCGCGAAGGGCACCTCGCGAAGAGCGACTCGCGAAGAGCGACTCGCGAAGAGCGACTCGCGAAGAGCGACTCGCGAAGAGCGACTCGCGAAGGATGACTCGTGAAGGGCGACTTGTTCTTCACGACTCGGAAAGGACGACTTGGGAAGGACGACTCGTGAAGGGCGACTCGCGAAGGACGACTCACGAAGGACGACTCGCGAAGGGCACCTCGCGAAGGGCACCTCGCGAAGAGCGACTCGCGAAGAGCGACTCGTGAAGGATGACTCGTGAAGGGCGACTCGTTCTTCACGACTCGGAAAGGACGACTCGTGAAGGGCGACTCGTGAAGAGCGACTCGTGAAGGATGACTCGTGAAGGGCGACTTGCTCTTCACGACTCGGAAAGGACGACTTGGGAAGGACGACTCGCGAAGGGCGACTCGCGAAGGATGACTCGTGAAGGGCGACTTGTTCTTCACGACTCGGAAAGGACGACTTGGGAAGGACGACTGAAGGGTGACTCGCGAAGGGCGACTCGCGAACGGCGACTCGCGAAGGGCGACTCGTGAAGGGGGACTCGTGAAGGGGGACTCGTCGCGAAGGAGATGAGAGGGACGGAGGAAGACGTCCCTACCTCGGGGTGGACGCTGTCCCTGAAGTTGATGTCTTTGTCCAGACTCTCTCTGAGGCCTCCGCTGAACATGGCCTCGAAGTACCGGCTGCACGCCGCCAGGACCGCCCTGACACACACACACACACACACACACACACACACACACACGTTACAGTTCTGTCTGGACTCCCTGGTCCAGGTCCGGGTCCGGGTCCAGGTCCGGGTCCAGGACTCACCTGTGGCAGGGGAAGGAGCGCTCGCCGGCCCACAGGGTGACGTCGGTGAACAGGCGCTGCTTCCTCATGGCGTTGAGGTGCGCCAGCACGCAGTCGGGGTGCGACGGCTGGTGGAACAGCAGCACGTTCATGGAGGCGGAGCTTGTGCGCGACTTCCTGTTCTCATGGACGCTCACCGACATGGCAGGGCGGCGCCGGGGGCAAGGTCATCGACCCCCCCCCGAGGTCGGCGGCGCCTGCAGACGTGGAGACGTGTCGGAGTGGGGGCGGGGCCACCGTTTCTATGGCAACAGCGCGACATCAATCGTGGCGTGAGCTACAGACATGGCGACTGTAGAGAGGGCGGAGGGGGCGGGGGTGCCCTGGCCCCAGGCCGTCATGTAGGGGGGGAGGCGCCCCCACCCCAGGCCGTCATGTAGGGGGCGGGGGTGCCCCCACCCCAGGCCGTCATGTAGGGGGGGAGGCGCCCCCACCCCAGGCCGTCATGTAGGGGGGGAGGCGCCCCCACCCCAGGCCGTCATGTAGGGGGGGAGGCGCCCCCACCCCAGGCCGTCATGTAGGGGGGGAGGTGCCCCCACCCCAGGCCGTCATGTAGGGGGGGAGGCGCCCCACTTCAGGCCCTCATGTGGGGGGCGCCCCCGCCCCAGGCCGTCATGTGGGGGGGGCGTGTATCCGCCCCAGGCCGTCATGTGCCCCCCCCCCCCCCCCCCCAGAGGGTTTACACCACTCTCACATAATCAATAATTAACAAACATCAATATTTCATAGTTTTCATGGAGGAAAACAAGTAAACAAGTCATCTGTTGCTTGTTCACGTCATCACAATGCGTCATGTGGGCAAGTAGAGGCGGGAATTGAACCTTCAACCTCCCGAGAGGGAGACAACAGAGATAAGTTAGCTAGTTAGTTCCCTCGTGTGTGTGTGTGTGTGTGTGTGTGTGTGTGTGTGTGTGTGTGTGTGTGTGTGTGTGGAAGCCAGGTTGACCTCAGTTCCTCCCAGCAGCTCCACCCGGGAAGCGCCGGGCGGAGGGCTGCCGGGTCTCACCTGGTGAGGAGCGGAGGAGCCGGGTGGAGGCAGGTGGAGGCAGGTGGAGGCGGGTGTAGCCAGGTGGAGGCAGGCGGAACCGGGTGGAGCCGCGTGTACCGGGTGGAGCCAGGTGAAGCCAGGTGTAGCCAGGTGGAGGGTGGAGGCAGGTGTAGCCGGGTGGAGGAGGGTGTAGCCGGGTGGAGACACGGAGAAAGACACACCGTGTAGCGCGAGGCTCCGGTCAGGAACCATAACAAAACGGCCTCTGGAAGCGTTTCCTCCACGTCACGTCGCCTCCTGGCCTCCAGCAGGAGCCGCGGCTCGAGCCCGGCGCTCATTGGCGCCAGTCCGGCCAATCAGAGGCGGCGACGCGAGGCTGCAGGGCCGCTCGGCCAATCGCGTTACAGAGAGGCGGGGCTGAACGCGATTGACGCTCGTTGAGACCAATCCGTGCAGTGGACAACACGCATGCGCACAAGTAGTTCCGGGAGGGAGGCGGGAACCTCGTGTGGACGAGAACCAATCAGCGGAGGCGGGGGGCTGCTTTTAATGGCGGCAGCAAAACAATGAAACTTTCTTGGGACTCCAGATGTCTGGAGCTTCTTTTACAAATTAAAATACCTTTGCTTCCCGCCATCCGGTGGTATTTCGAACTAAAAGTGCTCAATGTGTCTTCCACACGTTTATGATGATTTCCAAAACAAAGTAAAACCACATTTGATCATTTCATGAGCGTCTTTAATTTACAATTATTAGTTTGGAAGAGGGAACTTTTGTTTTATTTACAGAAACGTTCATTTAAGTAACATTGATGAAATAAAAACAATTGGAATTATAAACTGCTGGTTGAAATGTTCCCTTTTCTAGGTGTTTGAGTCTTTTCAGCTCTTCTGACCTTCTGTTGTTTGGTGTTAGGGTTAGTAGTCATTCAGGAGTCACATCGAGACACCGACACTCAAGTGCACAAGAACAAGTGTTACATGAAAGCATGAGAACAAAGTGTTACGTGAAAGCACAAGAACAAAGTGTTACATGAAGGCATGAGAACAAAGTGTTACATGAAAGCACAAGAACAAAGTGTTACATGAAGGCATGAGAACAAAGTGTTACATGAAAGCACAAGAACAAGTGTTACATGAAGGCATGAGAACAAAGTGTTACATGAAAGCACAAGAACAAAGTGTTACATGAAAGCACAGGAGCAAAGTCCTAAACTGGACAAACACTGTTTTCCGGGAAACAACAGGACTTCTGTGGTTTCACAACAAGACGTAGCGGGTGACTCCGCCCCCTCGCTGCTCCCGCAGGCGCTGGCAGTGACGTAGCATGTTCAGGATCCCCTGGAATCGTTTGTCCACCTTCATCTGAGTGAACTCTCGGATGTCCTCCTCCACGATAAAGTACTGACCTGCAACACATGTCAGGACGCCACTCGCTGGTGAAACGGGAATTATTTTGGTCGAAGACGCAGAGAAGCAGGATAGAAATAAATAAATCCTCAACACACAATGTACTGAGTTCTAGAGTAGAACGACTGTGTCCAGTTCAGAGCAGAAACTCCACTATGCAGGTGAATCATCTGTTGGGTGAGAAATTTACCGACACTGAAATATATACGAGAAACACCGACGTCATTTTGCTCATTTCGGTATATTTACTTTACTTATTTTATTCGGTGTTTAAAACGCCGGCTCTGATGTAAATATCCATATTTACAATTCGTTCATAAGAGATTGTATTTTTAATCCTTTGTGTTTGCAGGAAATTGAAGTTGTTTTATGCTGTACTGTGTCAGTGACAGTGATGGAGAAGTTTTTGAAAACCAGGATCTCAGCTCTTCATCCATCAGGTCCAGGTTTCACACTGAGGGAGGCACTATTAAAAAGAAGTCCTTGGTTTCTGGATTTACTGGATTCCTGTTGATCAAACTTTGATGAGAAAGACTTTGATGTCTTTGATGAGAAAGACTTTATATTGTTAATAGAGGCTGCAGAGTTTAACTTTTTAACATTTTCAGGTGGAGGTGTGACTCCAGAGTTTTACAAAGACAAAAGTGTGTCTTGGCTCAAAAAGGTAGAAAAACACTGATCTCGTGTGCGTGTGTGTGTGTGTGTGTGTGTGTGTGTGTGTGTGTGTGTGTGTGTGGTTTCATTTTTGTTTTGTTGTTTGTTATAGTAGCGTTCCCTCTGAGTCCACTGTTTAAGGGTTGCTGATTTGTTTGTGTTCCACCAGAGCACATTGTAAACAAAGTCACTTTGGACAGACGGAGCTCCCAGGCAACAGCCCCCCCTAGTGGCCCCACATGAACACTGCCTCGTTAGCATGGTTTCTGCTGTTTTCATGGAAACTGACATTATTATTATTATTATTAATATTAATACGTGTCAAAGCGTTGAAGAGGAACCGCACAACTTTCCCGAAACGAAGACGTAAAACCGAGGCGTCGTCACTCGGTTCCACATCCGTTCAGCCTCTGAGCCACTCGGTCCCGTACCTTTGATGTCTTTGATCTCCTGGTTCTTGAAGCGCTGCAGGAGCCTGCGGGACTGATTGCTGAGGCTTTTGGCCGGCTGCAGGACGATCCTGTACTTGAAGGCCACGGCGGCGTTGATGCTCTGCACCGCGGCGTTCACCTGCTCGTACGACACGCGTCCCTTCATGTACCTGCAGGGGGAGACAAACACACCTGGGTGGAGGAGCTGGTGGGTGGAGGACAGAGCTGGTGGGTGGAGGACGGAGCTCCTTGAACACCGATGTAAACCTCCTGCTCTCACTGGGGGATGCTGTCGAAGTCTTGGGTTGTGATGACCTCCATCTCCTTGATTGAACATCTGGACTTCCTGTCACTTCCTGCCGGCGCCGCCTGACCTGCCGCTTCCCTCAGGCTGGTTTCAGGCTGGTTCCCACTGGGGGGGGGGGAGACGGGAGGCGTCACACCAGACGGAACCCAGTATTCAGTGGAGAACCAGGGTTCTCGGAGTACCTGGAGGAGCTGCTCTTCACAGGCAGGTGTGGAGGAACGTGGGCCTTCAGGTGCTCCACGTCCTGCAGGTGCTTCAGACTCCACTGCTGCAGCTCCTGGAGCGCAAACACAACATGAAGCTGCAGTGAAACACAGCAGAATGAAACACAGTAGAATGAAACACAGTAGAATGAAACACAGCAGAATGAAACACAGCAGAGTGAAACACAGCAGAGTGAAACACAGTAGAGTGAAACACAGTAGAGTGAAACACAGCAGAATGAAACACAGTAGAATGAAACACAGTAGAATGAAACACAGCAGAATGAAACACAGCAGAGTGAAACACAGCAGAGTGAAACACAGCAGAGTGAAACACAGTAGAGTGAAACACAGCAGAATGAAACACAGTAGATTGAAACACAGCAGAGTGAAACACAGCAGAGTGAAACACAGCAGAATGAAACACAGCAGAGTGAAACACAGCAGAGTGAAACACAGCAGAATGAAACACAGTAGATTGAAACACAGCAGAGTGAAACACAGCAGAATGAAACACAGCAGAATGAAACACAGCAGAGTGAAACACAGCAGAGTGAAACACAGCAGAATGAAACACAGCAGAATGAAACACAGTAGATTGAAACACAGCAGAGTGAAACACAGCAGAGTGAAACACAGCAGAGTGAAACACAGTAGAATGAAACACAGTAGAATGAAACACAGTAGAGTGAAACACAGCAGAGTGAAACACAGCAGAATGAAACACAGTAGAATGAAACACAGTAGATTGAAACACAGCAGAGTGAAACACAGCAGAGTGAAACACAGCAGAGTGAAACACAGCAGAGTGAAACACAGCAGAGTGAAACACAGTAGAGTGAAACACAGTAGAATGAAACACAGTAGAATGAAACACAGCAGAATGAAACACAGCAGAGTGAAACACAGTAGAATGAAACACAGCAGAGTGAAACACAGTAGAATGAAACACAGTAGAATGAAACACAGTAGAATGAAACACAGCAGAGTGAAACACAGTAGATTGAAACACAGCAAAATGAAACACAGCAGAGTGAAACACAGCAGAGTGCAACCCAGCAGAGTGAAACACAGTAGATTGAAACACAGCAGAATCAAACACAGCAGAGTGAAACAGTAGAATGAAACACAGCAGAGTGAAACACAGTATAATGAAACACAGAAGAGTGAAACAGTAGAATGAAACACAGCAGAGTGAAACACAGCAGAGTGAAACACAGTAGAATGAAACACAGCAGAGTGAAACAGTAGAATGAAACACATTAGAATAAAACACATTAGAATGAAACACAGTAGAGTGAAACACAGTAGAATAAAACACAGCAGAGTGAAACACAGCAGAGTGAAACACAGTAGATTGAAACACAGTAGACTGAAACACAGTAGAATGAAACACAGCAGAATGAAACACAGTAGATTGAAACACAGTAGAATGAAACACAGCAGAATGAAACACAGTAGAATGAAACACAGTAGAATGAAACACAGTAGAGTGAAACACAGTCGAATAAAACACAGTAGAGTGAAACACAGCAGAGTGAAACACAGCAGAGTGAAACACAGTAGATTGAAACACAGTACAATGAAACACAGCAGAATGAAACACAGTAGAATGAAACACAGCAGAGTGAAACAGTAGAATGAAACACAGTAGAATGAAACACAGCAGAATGAAACACAGTAGAATGAAACACAGCAGAATGAAACACAGCAGAGTGAAACACAGTAGAATGAAACACAGCAGAGTGAAACACAGCAGAATGAAACACAGCAGAGTGAAACACAGCAGAGTGAAACACAGCAGAGTGAAACACAGCAGAGTGAAACACAGTAGAATGAAACACAGCAGAGTGAAACACAGCAGAATGAAACAGTAGAATGAAACAGCGCAGAGTGCAACCCAGCAGAGTGAAACACAGTAGATTGAAACACAGCAGAATGAAACAGTAGAATGAAACAGCGCAGAGTGCAACCCAGCAGAGTGAAACACAGTAGATTGAAACACAGCAGAATGAAACACAGCAGAGTGAAACACAGCAGAGTGAAACAGCAGAATGAAACACAGCAGAATGAAACACAGTAGAATGAAACACAGCAGAGTGAAACACAGCAGAGTGAAACACAGCAGAATGAAACACAGCAGAGTGAAACACAGCAGAATGAAACACAGCAGAGTGAAACACAGCAGAGTGAAACAGCAGAATGAAACACAGCAGAGTGAAACACAGCAGAGTGAAACAGCAGAATGAAACACAGTAGAATGAAACACAGTAGAATGAAACAGCGCAGAGTGCAACCCAGCAGAGTGAAACACAGTAGATTGAAACACAGCAGAATGAAACACAGCAGAGTGAAACACAGCAGAGTGAAACACAGCAGAGTGAAACACAGCAGAATGAAACACAGCAGAGTGAAACACAGCAGAGTGAAACAGCAGAATGAAACACAGCAGAATGAAACACAGCAGAATGAAACACAGTAGAATGAAACACAGTAGAATGAAACAATAGAACTAAACCCATTTGTTTACTAGTAAGTTAATAAAAAGTGTCTGTGGTTAACAGTAGAAACCTCCTCACCACCAGGGGGCGCCTCAGCCTAGAGGCCAGGTTGTTGTGATGTGGTTTATGAACACAGGCTATTTAAATCAAGTTAAACTGACTGATAATCAACCTCCACAGTAGAAAACTGCTGCTGAAGCAGAACAACACAGGAGTCGTTGATTAAAACGATTTAAATCAGGATTGAGATTCTCAACGGTGAAATAGAAGCCGACTTCACTTCACCTTCAGGTCTTTGAGGCGCTGCTCCTTTTTGTCCACGCAGATCTCAAACGTCTCCAGGTGTCCCTCCAGAGCCAGCAGCTCTTCTCCGAGCTTCTTCATCTTACCTTGTGGTGAATCTGAGGAGGAAGACGAGTTGAAAGCACCCTCTTTATTCACACTTCAAAGAAAAAAAAGCCACGTGTTTCCACTTCAAAGGTGGAGTAAAGGGGGCGTGGCTCCCTCCATGCTGAAATGGATGGGGGGGGGGGGGGGGGGGCGTACCCAGCAGGGCCAGGTCCAGGAGGGTTCTCAAGGACCAGATCCGGTCCTGGATGTGGCGGCTGAAGTCTTCCAGGTCGCTCATTCTCCTAAACACACACAAGGTTCCGTCCTTTAAAACTTGGTATCCATGCATCTGTAGTTTACAAATTAATTAAATGTTCACACACTAATGTCAACGTTTCAATATTTCCTCTTATGAAGAAAAATCCCACTGTATTAATCTCATTTTAGTTTTTATTGTTTAAACAGACTTGTCATCTGCTGAGTTTAGACTAAAGTCACATTTACACCATTTTCTAAACGAACCAGCCGCTTCACATCTATGGGACTCAGTAGTCATGGCAACGGAATCCGTGAAGATGCACAGCCGGCGAACACGTACGACTTTGTGCTGCATATTCTTTATACTGCCACTTTTGTCTTAAAAGTTTTGGTTAAAAAAAAAAAAAATCTTCCCAAATAAATTGATTTGAGTAAAGAAAAAGTAATTTACTGTTATATCTACAAACGTCTCTAAATGCAGAAATAAGCTCCGTGATGATTTGTGAAAGAAAATATATTCAATATTTGGAAAATCTGCAGAGTGACGTGCCTTATTGTGAGTTATTTGCAAAAAATACAATAGAACTTTAAACACAATGAGACTGAAATAAAACAGTTTAAAGGTTCTACTTTAAACAAACAACAATAATTAACAAAAGCAAAAAAAAAATAAAAAAAAAGTGCATAGATGTTTGCATGTAAACACGTAACTGTTTAAAATGATAAAATAACGATTGTTTAACTTTGTGCGGCTCCGGAAGCCTCGAGGTTGGTCACTGAATAACACGGGAACCAGAAAGTCCACAACACCGGCGGGTGTTTCCTCAGCTGGAGCGACGCGAAGGACCGAGTCCGTCTGAAGACTGATCAATGTGATCAATAACTTCTAGATCGTGTAAAAACAATGACGGCTTACTCTCCTCCTCCCGCGCTCTTCTTCTCCTCCTTCTTCTCTCTCTCCTTCTCTCTCTCCTTCTCTCTGTCCGCTTCCCGGTTCTTTTCGAGCAGCGCCTACGTCACAGCGCGCAGCGGATGTAGACCTATATTAGTAGAGGAAGTGACGTATGTATGTAGAAACACAAGAGGAAACAAATACTCACAAATACGAGAACAAATTAGTGTCATTATTGTTTGTTTTGTGATCTAATGACTGGAGCAGAAACTTCAAGGACCTGGAGTGGAAGCTTCAAGGACCTGGAGTAGAAACGTCAAGGACCTGGAGCAAACCTTGAGTACACCTTGAATACACCTTGAGTAAATCTGGTGTACACCTGGAGTAAACCTGGAGTAAACCTGGAGTAAACATTGAGTAAATCTGGAGTAAACCTGGAGTAAGCCTGGAGTAAACCTGGAGAGAACGTGGAGTAAACCTTGAGTACACCTTGAGTACACCTGGAGTAAACCTTGAGTGAACTTGAAGTAAATGTGGAGTAAACCTTGAGTACACCGGGAGTACCTGGAGTATACCTTGAGTAAACTTGAAGTAAACCTTGAGTAAACCTTGAGTAAACCTGGAGTACACCTGGAGTAAATCTTGAGTAAACCTGGAGTGAACTTGAAGTAAGCCTTGAGTAAACCTGAAGTAAATGTGGAGTAAACCTTGAGTACACCTTGAGTACACCGGGAGTACCTGGAGTAAACCTTGAGTAAACCTTGAGTAAACTTGAAGTAAACCTTGAGTACACCTGGAGTAAATCTTGAGTAAACCTGGAGTGAACTTGAAGTAAGCCTTGAGTAAACCTGAAGTAAATGTGGAGTAAACCTTGAGTACACCTTGAGTACACCGGGAGTACCTGGAGTAAACCTTGAGTAAACCTTGAGTAAACTTGAAGTAAACCTTGAGTACACCTGGAGTAAATCTTGAGTAAACCTGGAGTAAACTTGGAGTAAACCTTGAGTACACCGGGAGTACCTGGAGTAAACCTTGAGTAAACCTTGAGTAAACTTGAAGTAAACCTTGAGTACACCTGGAGTAAATCTTGAGTAAACCTGGAGTAAACTTGGAGTAAACCTTGAGTAAACCTGGAGTAAACCTTGAGTAAACTTGGAGTACACCTGGAGTAAACCTGGAGTACACCTGGAGTAAACCTTGAGTAAACTTGAAATAAACCTTGAGTACACCTGGAGTAAATCTTGAGTAAACCTGGAGTAAACCTGGAGTAAACCTTGAGTAAACTTGGAGTACACCTGGAGTACACCTGGAGTAAACCTTGAGTAAACTTGAAATAAACCTTGAGTACACCTGGAGTAAATCTTGAGTAAACCTGGAGTAAACCTTGAGTAAACTTGGAGTACACCTGGAGTAAACCTGGAGTACACCTGGAGTAACCCTGGAGTAACCCTGGAGTGAGTCCAGACCCACAGGGAGAACATGTGAACCCGGTCTGAAACCAGCTCCACTGCCTGATCCAGTTCTGATCACGGCCATCAGAGGTCATGCAGTGTGAGCACATCGCCCCCTGCTGGACACCGGGATGTGGTGGACGACCTGCAGAGCTTCGCCGTGCCACACATTACGATGGGGGCGGGGCCACGGGACGGGGGCGGAGCCACGACCCGGCCCACGCTGCTTTAATTATCATTTGTTGTTTCAGGCTGTTGGTTTTAATGTCCAACGTCTCGTATACAAGATTCTTACACCGACATTTCTACACTGGAACCACGACAGTGACTGATGGGCTCATAAATCTGTCCACGTGCGTGTGTGCGTGTGTGTGTGTGTGTGTGTGTGTGTGTGTGTGTGTGTGTGTGTGTGTGTGTGTGTGTGTGTGTGTGTGTGTGTGTGTGTGTGTGTGTGTGTGTGTGTGTGTGTGGGCAGGGTGCCTGGAGGACAGTTTGGGTTTCAGGCATGTAGGAAAATTCCATCTCAGCCATGTGAGGCAGGTGGAGTTTCTCTCTGGGTGACGGAGGAGCGGCTGCTCCAGCCAGCAGGGGGCAGCACTGACTGACTGACTGACTGAACAACTGACTGACTGACTGACTGCAGGACTGACTGACTTACTGACTGACTGAACAACTGACTGACTGAACAACTGACTGACTGACCGACCGACTGACTGACTGACTGAACAACTGACTGACTTACCGACTGACCGACTGACCGACTGACCGACTGACCGACTGAACGACTGAACGACTGAACGACTGAACGACTGAACGACTGACCGACCGACCGACCGACCGACCGACCGACCGACCGACCGACCGACCGACCGACCGACCGACCGACCGACCGACCGACCGACTGACTTACTGACTGACTGACCGACTGACTGACCAACTGACTGACTGACTGAACAACTGACTGACCGGCTGACTGACTGACTTACTGACTGACTGACTGACTGACTGACTGACTTACTGACTGACTGACCGACTGACTGACCAACTGACTGACTGACTGAACAACTCACTGACCGGCTGACTGACTGACTGACTGAACAACTGACTGACTGAAGCACTGACTGACTGACTGACTGACTGACTGAACGACTGACTGACCGACCGACCGACTGACTGCCTCAGCTTGAAGTTCATGGAGGTTTTGGCTCAAAGGCACTAAGATGTGAGGAAATTGTGCAGAATTGATGAGCAACTGGTTTCCTGGAGGAACGTTCTGCTGCTGCACCGTTTCTCAACAGTGTACAAACTGTGTGTAATATAGTATATATATAGTGTATTACACCATATACCACCACTACATCACCAATTAGACTTCCTGAGTTTCCTGCTCAGACTCGACAATCACTAGAACCATCATGTCGACGGTGCAGCAGGATGTTCCTGGTTCCTCCACCGGGGGGCGTCTCCACCCAGCGTTCTGGCTACGCTTCAAACTTCCCTGTGTTTGCAGGACGGCAGCGCCACCATACTTCTTTATCCCGGTGCCCCCGTCAACACGGCCCCCGACAAAGGTTCCTACCAAATATTACACCTCCTGGAACACGTCCTCCATTTTCTGTAATCCACTGAGAGCCCAACACGTGATGAACACGTGAAGAACACGTGATGAACACATGATGAACACGTGAAGAACACGTGATGAACACGTGAAGAACACATGATGAACACGTGAAGAACACGTGAAGAACACATGATGAACACGTGAAGAACACGTGAAGAACACATGATGAACACGTGAAGAACACGTGATGAACACGTGAAGAACACGTGATGAACACGTGAAGAACACGTGATGAACACGTGAAGAACACATGATGAACACGTGAAGAACACATGATGAACACGTGAAGAACACGTGAAGAACACATGATGAACACGTGATGAACACGTGATGAACACATCATGAACACATGATGAACACGTGAAGAACACATGATGAACACGTGAAGAACACGTGATGAACACGTGATGAACACATCATGACCACATGAAGAACACGTGAAGAACACATGATGAACACGTGAAGAACACATGATGAACACGTGATGAACACATCATGAACACATGATGAACACGTGAAGAACACATGATGAACACGTGAAGAACACATGATGAACACGTCATGAACACGTGATGAACACGTCATGAACACATGATGAACACGTGAAGAACACATGATGAACACGTGATGAACACATGAAGAACACGTGAAGAACACATGATGAACACGTGATGAACACATCATGAACACATGATGAACACGTAAAGAACACATGATGAACACGTGAAGAACACATGATGAACACGTGATGAACACGTGATGAACACATCATGAACACATGATGAACACGTGAAGAACACATGATGAACACGTGAAGAACACATGATGAACACGTGATGAACACATCATGAACACATGATGAACACGTGAAGAACACATGATGAACACGTGAAGAACACATGATGAACACGTGAAGAACACGTGATGAACACGTGATGAACACATCATGACCACATGAAGAACACGTGAAGAACACATGATGAACACGTGAAGAACACATGATGAACACGTGATGAACACATCATGAACACATGATGAACACGTGAAGAACACATGATGAACACGTGAAGAACACATGATGAACACGTCATGAACACGTGATGAACACGTCATGAACACATGATGAACACGTGAAGAACACATGATGAACACGTGATGAACACATGAAGAACACGTGAAGAACACATGATGAACACGTGATGAACACATCATGAACACATGATGAACACGTAAAGAACACATGATGAACACGTGAAGAACACATGATGAACACATGATGAACACGTGATGAACACGTGAAGAACACATGATGAACACATGATGAACACGTGATGAACACGTGATGAACACGTGAAGAACACATGATGAACACGTGATGAACACGTGAAGAACACATGATGAACACATGATGAACACATGATGAACACGTGATGAACACGTGAAGAACACGTGATGAACACATGATGAACACATGATGAACACGTGAAGAACACATGATGAACAAGTGATGAACACGTGAAGAACACGTGATGAACACATGATGAACACATGATGAACACGTGAAGAACACATGATGAACACGTGAAGAACACATGATGAACACGTGATGAACACGTGAAGAACACGTGATGAACACATGATGAACACATGATGAACACGTGAAGAACACATGATGAACAAGTGATGAACACGTGATGAACACATGATGAACACGTGAAGAACACATGATGAACACGTGATGAACACGTGAAGAACACATGATGAACACGTGATGAAAACGTGAAGAACACATGATGAACACGTGATGAACACGTGATGAACACATGATGAACACGTGATGAACACGTGATGAACACGTGATGAACACGTGATGAACACATCATGAACACATGATGAACACGTGAAGAACACATGATGAACACGTGAAGAACACATGATGAACACGTGATGAACACGTGATGAACACATCATGAACACATGATGAACACGTGAAGAACACATGATGAACACGTGATGAACACGTGAAGAACACGTGATGAACATGTGATGAACACATGAAGAACACGTGAAGAACATGTGATGAACACATGAAGAACACGTGATGAACACGTGAAGAACACGTGATGAACACGTGAAGAACACGTGAAGAACACGTGATGAACACGTGATGAACACGTGAAGAACACGTGAAGAACACGTGATGAACACGTGAAGAACACGTGAAGAACACGTGATGAACACGTGATGAACACGTGAAGAACACGTGAAGAACACGTCATGAACACGTGATGAACACGTGAAGAACACGTGATGAACATGTGATGAACACATGAAGAACACGTGAAGAACATGTGATGAACACATGAAGAACACGTGATGAACACGTGAAGAACACGTGATGAACACGTGAAGAACACGTGAAGAACACGTGATGAACACGTGATGAACACGTGAAGAACACGTGAAGAACACGTGATGAACACGTGAAGAACACGTGAAGAACACGTCATGAACACGTGATGAACACGTGAAGAACACGTGATGAACACGTGAAGAACACGTGAAGAACACGTGATGAACACGTGAAGAACACGTGAAGAACACATGATGAACACGTGATGAACACGTGAAGAACACGTGAAGAACACGTGATGAACACGTGAAGAACACATGATGAACACATGATGAACACGTGAAGAACACATGATGAACACATGATGAACACGTGAAGAACACGTGATGAACACATGATGACTTCTGGTTTTATGTCTCACGTGTTCAGAACTGGACTTTGTTGATGTGAAGAGAAGAATCCGCGTGGTCACGTGACCCGCGGCAGCGTCTCCACCGCGTGGTCACGTGACCCGCGGCGGCGTCTCCACCGCGTGGTCACGTGACCCGCGGCAGCGTCTCCACCGTGTGGTCACGTGACCCGCGGCAGCGTCTCCACCGTGTGGTCACGTGACCCGCGGCAGCGTCTCCACCGGCTCCACTGGGAGTTTTCGTAAACTTGTGTTTTGTGCGGTTGTTGTGTAAACGCAGCCTTTTCACAGCAAACGACCTCCGTCTGAGCCTCGGAGCGCCGCGGCGTCGTTTTCCTGGGGGGCTAACCCGGGGGGGAAAAGCGGCGGCGGGGGGGAAAAGCGGCGGCGGGGGGGGAAAGCGGCGGCGGGGGGGAAAAGCGGCGGCTTCACAAGTCGACGTGTCGAAAGTCGGGAGATTAAATCTCGGAGTCGAGTGTCGATTCTTTTTAAAAATACTCTGATCTCTGTGGACCTTCTGCTGCTGGAGCCTCCGGCTATTCTGGAGGCACGGGCATGTGGGGGGGGCAGGGGGGGGGGGGGGGCTGTCAGCGCGGGGGGATGGAAACACCGTCACATCAGAGACGATGCACCACCGACCCCCCGTCTCACACACACACACACACACACACACACACACACACACACACGTTGGGGCAGTATACATTCACCCTAACTACCCCGGTTCAGAGGGTGTTTGACATTTATGCTGCCGACCAATGGACTTGAGGCTCAGGGGGGGGGGCAGTAGAGGCTCAGAGGGGGCAGTAGAGGCTCAGGGGGGGCAGTAGAGTGCAGGCGGCTCAGAGGAGGGGGTCTAGAGCACTTCCTGTCAGCGCCCGGCCAGCGGGGAACACCGGGGGGGTAGTTTGTTGGTTGGCTGTGTGTTTGGTCGAATCACAGGCAGGAACCCCCCCCCCCAGCAGGAAGCCCCCCCCCCCCCCAGCAGGAAGCCCCCCCCCCCCCCAGCAGGAAGCCCCCAGCAGGGGGTCTGCAGTCAGTCACTAGCCACGATGTTCGGCTGCAGACGCAGCACCTTCACCTGGAACGGAACCCTGGAGGAGCTGGAGCGGAGCCACGATGGTGCCTGGACAGGTGAGTCACAGAGCCTCCGTCAGGTGAGCACAGCCTCCGTCACCTCCGGGCCCAGACCTCCTCAGACCTGCTCCGCTCTGAGTGACACTGCTGGAATGGCAGCGATGGGAAGCCTCTGCTGGCGGGAGGGGGGGGGGGGGGGCAGGAGGGGGGGGGAGGAGCTGCATCAACGTCCCGCGACTCCACGTTTACAGAACCAAAGCTGTTTGTGCTTCTGAAGCAAAATCGAGAATCGAGAATCTAGAATCTAGAATGTAGAATCTAGAATGTAGAAAGTAGAATCTAGAATGTAGAATACAGAATCTAGAATGTAGAATCTATAATCTAGAATGTAGAATCTAGAATCTAGAATGTAGAATCTAGGTTGTAGAATCTAGATTGTAGAATCTATAATCTAGAATGTAGAATGTAGAATCTAGAATCTAGGTTGTAGAATCTAGAATGTAGAATGTAGAATCTAGAATCTAGAATGTAGAATCTAGAATGTAGAATCTAGAATGTAGAAAGTAGAATCTAGAATCTAGAATCTAGAATGTAGAATCTAGAATGTAGAAAGTAGAAAGTAGAATGTAGAATCTAGAATGTAGAAAGTAGAATGTAGAATGTAGAATCTAGAATGTAGAATCTAGAATCTAGAATGTAGAAAGTAGAATCTAGAATGTAGAATACAGAATCTAGAATGTAGAATCTATAATCTAGAATGTAGAATCTAGAATCTAGAATGTAGAATCTAGGTTGTAGAATCTAGATTGTAGAATCTATAATCTAGAATGTAGAATGTAGAATCTAGAATCTAGAATCTAGGTTGTAGAATCTAGAATGTAGAATGTAGAATCTAGAATCTAGAATGTAGAATCTAGAATGTAGAATCTAGAATGTAGAAAGTAGAATCTAGAATCTAGAATCTAGAATGTAGAATCTAGAATGTAGAAAGTAGAATGTAGAATCTAGAATGCAGAATGCAGAATCTAGAATGTAGAATTTAGAATGTAGAATCTAGAATGTAGAATGTAGAATCTAGAATGCAGAATGCAGAATCTAGAATGTAGAATCTATAATCTAGAATGTAGAATCTAGAATCTAGAATGTAGAATCTAGGTTGTAGAATCTAGAATGTAGAATCTATAATCTAGAATGTAGAATCTAGAATGTAGAATCTAGAATGTAGAATCTAGAATCTAGAATGTAGAATCTAGGTTGTAGAATCTAGAATGTAGAATCTAGAATGTAGAATGTAGAATCTAGAATGTAGAATCTAGAATGTAGAAAGTAGAAAGTAGAATCTAGAATCTAGAATGTAGAATCTAGAATGTAGAAAGTAGAATCTAGAATGTAGAATGTAGAATCTAGAATGTAGAATGTAGAATGTAGAATCTAGAATGTAGAAAGTAGAATCTAGAATGTAGAATGTAGAATCTAGAATGTCGAATGTAGAATCTAGAATGTAGAATCTAGAATGTAGAAAGTAGAATCTAGAATCGAGAATGTAGAATCTAGAATGTAGAAAGTAGAATCTAGAATCGAGAATGTAGAATCTGTGTCTGTGGTCAAACAGGAAGCAGCCGGTTCAAACTAGAACTGCTGATCTGTGTAAAATCCTTTAATCCTGGATTTAGTTGTAATTATGAAGAAACAAAATGTATTTGTGGTTTGATACAAATTAGCAACAATCAACATCAAAGGGTCAATATTTGTTTTTGATGGTCAATTAGTTCATTTAACCAGGTTATGCAAATGAGCTGTTATAGTTCTCTGTGTGACGTAGTGACGGCTCCCCAGAGCCAGTCCAGGCCAGCTGCAGAGCCACGTGGCTCTAGAGCTGCAGGCTCAGAGGAGCTGCAGAGGAGCTGTAGAGCCACGTGGCTCTAGAGCCGCAGGCTCAGAGGAGCTGCAGAGGAGCTCTAGAGCCACGTGGCTCTAGAGCCGCAGGCTCAGAGGAGCTGCAGAGGAGCTGTAGAGCCACGTGGCTCTAGAGCCGCAGGCTGCAGAGGAGCTGCAGAGGAGCTGTAGAGCCACGTGGCTCTAGAGCTGCAGTGGGGCGGTGAACCAGCAGTGGTTCTGTTGTTGCTGCTTCGTCTCGTCCGTCTTTCACCTGCTGCAGTTTCTGGTTACAGATCATGTCTAGTTTCATGTTGCACACATGTGTTCCAGTGCCCCCCCCCACCCCCCCCCCCCCCCCACACCCCCACCCCCCCCACACCCCCCGCTGCCCCCTGCACTCTCTCACCCAGGTTACCCCCCATTGTCACCAGCTATTACTGCACATGCTCACGTGGAACAGCTGATTTACTGCAGACCAGTGGAAGAACCTGGTCCAGGTCCAGGGTTTGTCTAAGAACCTGGTCCAGGTCCAGGGTTTGTCTAAGAACCTGGTCCAGGTCCAGGGTTTGTCTAAGAACCTGGTCCAGGTCCAGGGTTTGTCTAAGAACCTGGTCCAGGTCCAGGGTTTGTCTAAGAACCTGGTCCAGGTCCAGGTCCAGGGTTGGTCTAAGAACCTGGTCTCTGGACCTTCAGGAACTTTATTTTCTATGAAACTTGTTTCACTTCAATCCTTCAATTAACTTTATTTAATTATCGCAGAAAACAAGGAATCATTTCAAGGAGCTTTGACAAGAACCAGGAGGAGGAACCAGCAGAACCTAGTGGCGGGCCTTCAGGGCCTTCAAGGCCTTCAAGGCCTTCAAGGATTCAAGGACAAAACGATCTGAATCACTGATTGATTATATTGAGTCCATGACGACTATTAGAACTCTACAGACTCTAGAGTCTAGAACATTCTGAGCACGTGTACGTTTGTTCTGTACGATACTGGGAACATCAGTCCTCCACGTGTGTGTGTGTGTGTGTGTGTGTGTGTGTGTGTGTGTGTGTGTGTGTGTGTGTGTGTGTGTGTGTGTGGGGGGGGGGGGGGGGGGGCTGTTGTATCGTGTTTAGTTACAATCTGCAGACGTAGAAGAAGCAAAAGATCAGATCCTGTTTTAGCAGATTTTCCACTTCAGACCCCTGAAGATCAATGAGAGATTTATCATTTATCATTTATCATGTCTCATGTCTCATAATAAAATCTCTTCATGTCATGATATCAAAATGTGCTGTAAAGACATATTTCCTCATCTAAAGTAATAATCTAAAGAACTGTGACGACTTAAAGTAGCAAAATATGTTGTATAAGTGAAAACCAGTGACCAGTGACCAACCAGTGACCAACCAGTGACCAACCAGTCACTAACCAGTCACCAACCAGTGACCAACCAGTGACCAACCAGTCACTAACCAGTCACCAACCAGTGACCAACCAGTGACCAACCAGTCACCAACCAGTGACCAACCAGTGACCAACCAGTCACTAACCAGTCACCAACCAGTCACCAACCAGCCTAACCAGGACAACTAACTAGTCCTTTCAGTTCAATACAACTTTATTCATATAGTAACAAATAGAGAACAACCAACGATTCCTCATGACCAGTAACCAGTGACCAGTGACCATCTGACCAGTGACCAGTGACCAGCGACCAGTGACCAGGGACCATCTGACCAGTGACCAGTGACCAGCGACCAGTGACCAGGGACCAGTGACCAGGGACCATCTGACCAGTGACCAGGGACCAGTGACCAGGGACCAGTGACCAGGGACCAGTGACCAGGGACCAGTGATCAGCTTACCAGTGACCAGCGACCAGTGACCAGGGACCAGGGACCATCTGACCAGTGACCAGCTGGTCCTGTCCTCTGTCTCTGTCTCTGTCTCTGTCTCTGTCTCTGTCTCTCTCTCTCTCTCTCTCTCTCTCTCTCTCTCTCTCTCTCTCTGTCTCTGTCTCTGTCTCTGTCTCTGTCTCTGTCTCTGTCTCTGTCTCTGTCTCTGTCTCTGTCTCTCTCTCTCTCTCTCTCTCTCTCTCTCTCTCTCTCTCTCTCTCTCTCTCTCTCTCTCTGTCTCTGTCTCTGTCTCTGTCTCTGTCTCTGTCTCTGTCTCTCTCTCTCTCTCTCTCTCTCTCTCTCTCTCTCTCTCTCTCTCTCTCTCTCTCTCTCTCTCTCTCTCTCTCTCTCTCTCTCTCTCTCTCTCTCTCTCTCTCTCTCTCTCTCTCTCTCTCTCTCTCTCTCTGACTCAGTTCAGCAGATTTAACGTGGGACTTAAAGAATCAGGTTCCTCACAGTAGCGCTGGAGGTCAAAGGTCAAACTAACACATCCAGTGGTGCTGGAGGTCGAAGGTCAAGGGGGGACGGGGGGGGTTGTGTCCCTCGTGCAGCAGAGGGACTCGGGGTAACGTGAGGAAGAGGACCAGCTGGTCTCCGTGGGTCCAGGTCAGCGTCCTCACGGAGGGACGGGGACTTGTGATTTATTTCAGACACTCTTGTTTCAGGATTCCTCGGATTTGTTCCGCTTATAAATTCTCCTGCAGCTCGCCGGCGTCCCCAGAGGACGGAATGAGGGCTGCAGACAGAGAGGACAGACAAGACAGACAAGACAGAGAGGACAGAGAAGACAGCTCTTCCTCCAGGAGACGTTGTCCTACACATGACGAGACATAAACATGTCATTAAATTAGTCTGTCAGCAGGTTGAAGGAGGGACGTCTCCGTCTGTCTCCGTCTGTCTCTGTCTCTGTCTCCATCCTGAAACAAGGACCTGGACTTCACAACCAGTGTGTCATGAGGTTTGGGTCCATCGAGACAAATCTCAGGAATCAACTGCTTCTAGCTGTCCTCAGGAGGTTTGTCCCTTCACTGTCCTCCAGACGTCTGGGACGTCACCCCCTGTCCTCAGGAGGTTTGTCCCTTCACTGTCCTCCAGACGTCTGGGACGTCTCACCCCGTCCTCAGGAGGTTTGTCCCTTCACTGTCCTCCAGACATCTGGGACGTCTCACCCCGTCCTCAGGAGGTCTGTCCCTTCACTGTCCTCCAGACGTCTGGGACGTCTCCCCCCGTCCTCATGAGGTTTGTCCCTTCACTGTCCTCCAGACGTCTGGGACGTCTCACCCCGTCCTCAGGAGGTTTGTCCCTTCACTGTCCTCCAGACATGTGGGACAGATGATGTATGAGATCCTGACCTTCATCTTGATAATCTTCAGGAGAAACTGGAACCGACATTTATAAATACGTCCTGTTTCTCTTCTGTTGCTAGGCAACGGCTGGCTGCTGCCCCGTCCTCCAGACTGACACATGTTCTAGATCAACTGTCCAGCTTGTCCTCAGCAGAAAGGTTCTAGATCAACTGTCCAGCTTGTCCTCAGCAGAAAGGTTCTAGAGCAACTGTCCAGCTTGTCCTCAGCAGAAAGGTTCTAGATCAACTGTCCAGCTTGTCCTCAGCAGAAAGGTTCTAGATCAACTGTCCAGCTTGTCCTCAGCAGAAAGGTTCTAGAGCAACTGTCCAGCTTGTCCTCAGCAGAAAGGTTCTAGAGCAACTGTCCAGCTTGTCCTCAGCAGAAAGGTTCTAGATCAACTGTCCAGCTTGTCCTCAGCAGAAAGGTTCTAGAGCAACTGTCCAGCTTGTCCTCAGCAGAAAGGTTCTAGGTCAACTGTCCAGCTTGTCCTCAGCAGAAAGGTTCTAGATCAACTGTCCAGCTTGTCCTCAGCAGAAAGGTTCTAGGTCAACTGTCCAGCTTGTCCTCAGCAGAACGTTCTAGATCAACTGTCCAGCTTGTCCTCAGCAGAAAGGTTCTAGGTCAACTGTCCAGCTTGTCCTCAGCAGAACGTTCTAGATCAACTGTTCAGCTTGTCCTCAGCAGAAAGGTTCTAGATCAACTGTCCAGCTTGTCCTCAGCAGAACGTTCTAGATCAACTGTCCAGCTTGTCCTCAGCAGAAAGGTTCTAGATCAACTGTCCAGCTTGTCCTCAGCAGAACGTTCTAGATCAACTGTCCAGCTTGTCCTCAGCAGAACGTTCTAGATCAACTGTCCAGCTTGTCCTCAGCAGAATGTTAGAACGTAGAACGGTTCTTCACATGTTCCTGAGAGAAGAAGAGACGACTGGTTCTAAAGACGAACAGCAGAACACGGGGAACCAAGTTCATCATGAAGTAGCATGATTTGGTGTTTACTGATGGAGGGGATGGAGGTGATGGAGGGGATGGAGTGATGGAGGTGATGAGTGATGGAAGTGATGGAGGTGATGGAGGTGATGGAGCTGATGGAGGGGATGGAGTGATGGAGGTGATGAGTGATGGAGGGGATGGAAGTGATGGAGGGGATAGAGGGATGGAGGTGAGGGAGGTGATGGAGGTGATGGAGTGATGGAGGTGATGGAGTGATGGAGAGGATGGAGGTGATGGAGTGATGGAGGTGATGGAGAGGATGGAGGTGATGGAGGGGATGGAGTGATGGAGGTGATGGAGTGATGGAGGTGATGGAGTGATGGAGGTGATGGAGAGGATGGAGGTGATGGAGGGGATGGAGTGATGGAAGTGATGGAGGTGATGGAGGTGATGGAGGTGATGGAGGCGGTTTGACTTTACCTCCAAACTTCACCTGAGCTGAAGTGAAGCCAGAGACAAAGTCCCTCCCCCCCCCCCCCCCTCCTCCCCCCCCCCCACCCCTCCCCCCCGGGGTTCTCCACAGAGAGCGTTGAGTGTTGGCTGGATATAGTTGGACCAGCTGTCCCTGGTCCTGTCAGGACCTTTTTATAGTGTCCTCTTCCCGCCGGGGGACAAATGTCCTCCTCCCCCCCCCCCCCTCCTCCTCCTCCCCCTCCTCCCCCCCCCCTCCTCCCCCTCCCCCCCCCCCCCCCCCCCCCCTTCTCCTCCGTCGTCTCGGGTTTCAGATTCACAGACACACAAACACAATCTGTCTTTTATTACCGGACCGAGGTGAAAACTGCCTGAGCTGCAGGAAGTGGTTCTGGAGCAGCTCGCCCCTCCCCCCCTCCCCCCCCACAGCCCCTCCCCCCTCCCCCAGCTCCTCCCCCCCCCCCCCCCTCACCTCTAACAGCTGCTCCCTCCTCCTCCTCCACTCTTCTTCTGCAGAGAGACGGAAACCCAGCATGTCCGTCCCCCCAGACCTCGTCCAGCGGCCTCGAGGTCCTGCTGAGCAGCCTGCAGGTAGGACTGAGCCTTCATCATCATCATCATCATCATCCTCATCATCATCATCATCACCTTCATCATCATCATTACCATCATCACCACCACCTTCATCACCACCACCTTCATCATTACCATCATCACCACCTTCATCACCGTCACCACCACCTTCATCATCATCATCCTCATCTTCATCATTACCTTCATCATCATCATCATCATCATCACCACCTTCAGCATCATCATCCTCATCTTCATCATTACCTTCATCACCATCCTCATCATCCTCATTACCATCATCATCACCTTCATCATCATCACCACCTTCATCATCATCACCACCATCATCATCATTACCATCATCATCACCTTCATCATTATCACTATCATCATCATCATCATCATCCTCATCATCATCATTACCATCATCATCACCTTCATCATTATCACTATCATCATCATCATCATCATCCTCATCATCATCATTACCATCATCATCACCTTCATCATTATCACTATCATCATCATCATCATCCTCATCATCATCATTACCATCATCACCACCTTCATCATCATCACCATCACCTTCATCATCATCACCACCATCATCATCATTACCATCATCATCACCTTCATCATTATCACTATCATCATCATCATCATCATCATCATCATCATCACCTTCATCATTATCACCATCATCATCGCCATCTTCATCATTACCATCATCATCATCACCATCACCTTCATCATCATTACCACCATCACCACCTTCATCATCATCACCATCACCTTCATTACCATCATTATCATCATCATCATCATCATCACCTTCATCACCATCATCACCTTCATCATCAACTTCATCATTATCATCGTCATCACCTTCATCATCATCATCACCACCATCACCACCTTCATCATCTTCACCACCAACATCATCACCACACCATCATCTTCATCACCACCACCATCATCTTCATCACCACCATCATCATCATCACACACCTCATAGTTTCTTCCTCCCGTCGTTCTTTTAGGGATTAAAAAGGATTTAAAATGTAAATTAAAATGTCTTCAAGGTGGCAATAGACGTCCCGTCCTGTCTCGTCTCATCTTATCTTGTCTCGTCCTGTCTCGTCTCATCTTATCTAATCTTGTCTTGTCCCATTTCGTCTCGCCTCGTCTCATCCTGCCTGGTCTTGTCCCGTCTCGTCCTGTCCTGTCCCCTCGTCTCATCCTGTCTCATCTTGTCTGGTCTTGTCCCGTCTCGTCCTGTCCTGTCCCCTCGTCTCATCCTGTCTGGTCTTGTCCCGTCTCGTCCTGTCCTGTCTCCTCATCTCATCCTGCCTGGTCTTGTCCCGTCTCGTCCTGTCCTGTCCCCTCGTCTCATCCTGTCTCATCTTGTCTGGTCTTGTCCCGTCTCGTCCTGTCTCCTCATCTCATCCTGCCTGGTCTTGTCCCGTCTCGTCCTGTCCTGTCCCCTCGTCTCATCCTGTCTCATCTTGTCTGGTCTTGTCCCGTCTCGTCCTGTCCCCTCGTCTCATCCTGTCTGGTCTTGTCCCGTCTCGTCCTGTCCTGTCCCCTCGTCTCATCCTGTCTGGTCTTGTCCCGTCTCGTCCTGTCCTGTCTCCTCATCTCATCCTGCCTGGTCTTGTCCCGTCTCGTCCTGTCCTGTCCCCTCATCTCATCCTGTCTCATCTTGTCTGGTCTTGTCCCGTCTCGTCCTGTCCCCTCGTCTCATCCTGTCTGGTCTTGTCCCGTCTCGTCCTGTCCTGTCCCCTCGTCTCATCCTGTCTGGTCTTGTCCCGTCTCGTCCTGTCCTGTCCCCTCATCTCATCCTGTCTCATCTTGTCTGGTCTTGTCCCGTCTCGTCCTGTCCCCTCGTCTCATCCTGTCTGGTCTTGTCCCGTCTCGTCCTGTCCTGTCCCCTCGTCTCATCCTGTCTGGTCTTGTCCCGTCTCGTCCTGTCCTGTCCCCTCGTCTCATCCTGTCTGGTCTTGTCCCGTCTCGTCCTGTCCTGTCCCGTCTCGTCTCATCCTGTGTGTGGTTTAGTTCACAATGTTCACTTTTCTTCACACTGAATCAAACGTGTATTAAACTAAATCCAGGTTCAATCAAATAGACATCAGGTTCCTGGTTCCTGGTTCCTGGTTCCTGGTTCCCGGTTCCTATTCCTGGTTCCTGGACCTGGACCTGGACCTGGACCTGGACCTGGACCTGGACCTGGACCTGGACCATAAAAAGAACATGACTCTAACAGTCTTTGCTGTTGAATCAGAACAGAGAAGCTGTGAAGTGACGGTCAGAATGTTTCAGGCTGAAACATGAGACACTTTGGACCAATAGAATGTGAGAGACGCTCCGGAGGGACGTCCTGGGGACAGACGGGTTCTAACCCTGAGCTGCCCATTAGCAAGGCACTATTAATAACCAGGACAATGAGGAAGGTCTGCAGCCTTACAGCAAGACGCTTCAGCCAGGAACAATAACAAGTATTACAACAACAACAACAATTATAATAATAACAATGATAATAATAACAACAACAACAATGATAATAACAACAACAATAATAATAATAATAATAATAATAATTACTATTATCATAATAATAACAATATTGATAATAATAACAACAACAACAACAACAATAACAATAACAATAATAATAATAATAATAATAATAACGTTCCTGCAGTCGTCTGGTATCGTTCCTGCAGTCGTCTGGTATCGTTCCTGCAGTCGTCTGGTATCGTTCCTGCAGTCCTCTGGTATCGTTCCTGCAGTCGTCTGGTATCGTTCCTGCAGTCGTCTGGTATCGTTCCTGCAGTCGTCTGGTATCGTTCCTGCAGTCGTCTGGTATCGTTCCTGCAGTCCTCTGGTATCGTTCCTGCAGTCCTCTGGTATCGTTCCTGCAGTCCTCTGGTATCGTTCCTGCAGTCGTCTGGTATCGTTCCTGCAGTCGTCTGGTATCGTTCCTGCAGTCGTCTGGTATCGTTCCTGCAGTCGTCTGGTATCGTTCCTGCAGTCGTCTGGTATCGTTCCTGCAGTCGTCTGGTATCGTTCCTGCAGTCCTCTG
Source organism: Blennius ocellaris (assembly GCF_963422515.1). Taxonomy (NCBI): domain Eukaryota; kingdom Metazoa; phylum Chordata; class Actinopteri; order Blenniiformes; family Blenniidae; genus Blennius; species Blennius ocellaris. The sequence goes on along the minus strand of NC_137660.1, from coordinate 29,912,943 downwards.
GTATCGTTCCTGCAGTCGTCTGGTATCGTTCCTGCAGTCGTCTGGTATCGTTCCTGCAGTCGTCTGGTATCGTTCCTGCAGTCGTCTGGTATCGTTCCTGCAGTCCTCTGGTATCGTTCCTGCAGTCCTCTGGTATCGTTCCTGCAGTCCTCTGGTATCGTTCCTGCAGTCGTCTGGTATCGTTCCTGCAGTCGTCTGGTATCGTTCCTGCAGTCGTCTGGTATCGTTCCTGCAGTCGTCTGGTATCGTTCCTGCAGTCGTCTGGTATCGTTCCTGCAGTCCTCTGGTATCGTTCCTGCAGTCGTCTGGTATCGTTCCTGCAGACATTCCATCCAGAGTTAAAATAGCTCCAGACTTTTGTCACGTTCTTCAGTTTCTCCGCTGGATTTGGAGGAAAATTCCTCTGTGATCCTCGAGTCTCCACTGCTGCTCTGCTGCTCTGCTCAGCAGCTGCTCTGCTGCTCTACTGCTCTGCTACTCTACTGCTCTGCTGCTCTACTGCTCTGCTGCTCTACTGCTCTGCTACTCTACTGCTCTGCTGCTCTACTGCTCTGCTGCTCTACTGCTCTGCTACTCTACTGCTCTGCTGCTCTACTGCTCTGCTGCTCTACTGCTCTGCTCCTCCAGAGATCCTCTCATGTTCGTCCCCTGATAGTTTTGTAACTCGACACTCTGATGTTAAACAAAGTTTTGTTATCTGATATCTTATTAATGAACTGTGTCTGTATGGTGGAGCAGTAGAGGGCAGTAGAGGGCAGTAGAGGGTGGTAGAGGGCGGTAGAGGGCAGTAGAGGACAGTAGGGGGCAGTAGAGGTCAGTAGAGAGCAGTAGAGGGCGGTAGAGGTCAGTAGAGGTCAGTAGAGAGCAGTAGAGGGCAGTAGAGGGCGGTAGAGAGCAGTAGAGGGCAGTAGAGGGCGGTAGAGAGCAGTAGAGGGCAGTAGAGGGCGGTAGAGAGCAGTAGAGGGCGGTAGAGGTCAGTAGAGGTCAGTAGAGAGCAGTAGAGGGCAGTAGAGGGCGGTAGAGGTCAGTAGAGGTCAGTAGAGAGCAGTAGAGGTCAGTAGAGGTCAGTAGAGAGCAGTAGAGGGCAGTAGAGGGCGGTAGAGAGCAGTAGAGGGCAGTAGAGGGCGGTAGAGAGCAGTAGAGGGCGGTAGAGGTCAGTAGAGGTCAGTAGAGAGCAGTAGAGGGCAGTAGAGGGCGGTAGAGGTCAGTAGAGGTCAGTAGAGGGCGGTAGAGGTCAGTAGAGGTCAGTAGAGGGCAGTAGAGTTTGATCAGCAGTGACGGAGTCAGAAGGAAGTCAAACCGTCAGAAACAGGAAGTGGAGGTAAACCTGGGGACAGTTTGACTCCTGTTGCCATGGTAACGGACTCTAAACACCACAGAGGTTTTCTTTTCTCACCTGGACGTCAGAATTCTCACGTTCCTGCTCGGTTCCCTCGTCTCTCCTTCTGATCCCGACGTTATTTATTCTTCACGAACGTTATTTTTATCTACGTCGGATTAATTTCATGTCGGACGTCAGAGCAGGACGATCCGTTCTGCTGCCATGACGACCGTCAGCGCCCGCAGGGTGGAGGAGTGGGCGGAGCTTTTCAGCGCCTGCAGGGTGGAGGAGTGGGCGGAGCTTCAGTCACTGGTTCAGACCAGGAAGCAGCAGGCCACTGGCAGCATCACCACTGAGCTGTTTATAGAGCAGAGCTCGTTACACCACCAGGCTTAACGAGGAACCATTCTGCCCAATCAGCAGAATTTAATCGGACGATCCGGCAGTTTGCTGCCCTGCAAACTGCCACACCTAACCCTACCCTGACCCTACCCCTGACCCTGACCGTCTGAAGAAATAACACTAACTCTAACCCTTACCTTAACCCTAACCTTACTCTAAACCTTACCCTAACCTTACCCTCACTGCAGCAGCAGAGACGTTGGACAGTGCAGCTCAACCGATACGTGTTTGTCTTTTCCTCTTGTCTCTCGCTCACGTCAGACGTTTGTCCTGATTTGTTGTGTCCTTCTGGTTTGTCCTGCAGAACGTGAGGGACGTGGACAGCAGCTTGAACGTCCTCAGTGTCCTGGACGAACTGCTGTCAGCTGGTGAGCTTCGTCTCTATGAACTCGTCTCTTTGAACTCGTCTCTATGAACTCGTCTCTATGAACTCGTCTCTTTGAACTCGTCTCTTTGAACTCGTCTCTTTGAACTCGTCTCTATGAACTCGTCACTGTGAACTCGTCACTGTGAACTCGTCTCTATGGACTCGTCTCTATGGACTCGTCTCTATGGACTCGTCTCTATGGACTCGTCACTATGGATTTGTCACTATGAACTCGTCTCTTTGAACTCGTCTCTATGAACACGTCTCTATGAACTCGTCTCTATGAACTCGTCTCTTTGAACTCGTCTCTTTGAACTCGTCTCTATGAACTCGTCTCTATGAACTCGTCTCTTTGAACTCGTCTCTATGAACTCGTCTCTATGAACTCGTCTCTTTGAACTCGTCTCTTTGAACTCGTCTCTATGAACTCGTCTCTTTGAACTCGTCTCTTTGAACTCGTCTCTATGAACTCGTCTCTATGAACTCGTCTCTTTGAACTCGTCTCTATGAACTCGTCTCTTTGAACTCGTCTCTTTGAACTCGTCTCTATGAACTCGTCACTATGAACTCGTCACTGTGAACTCGTCTCTATGGACTCGTCTCTATGGACTCGTCTCTATGGACTCGTCTCTATGGACTCGTCACTATGGATTTGTCACTATGAACTCGTCTCTTTGAACTCGTCTCTATGAACACGTCTCTATGAACTCGTCTCTATGAACACGTCTCTATGAACTCATCTCTTTGAACTCATCTCTATGAACTCGTCACTATGAACTCGTCACTATGAACTCGTCTCTATGAACTTGTCCAGACTCGTCCTGTGAGGACAAGCCGGTTTGGACCAAACGGGACAAACGTCCGTCTTGTGTCCAGGTTCCGACCGGCGGATCCAGTACCTGATCAGTAAAGGAGGCAGCGAGACGCTTCTCACTGCGCTGGTCAACCACTGCAGTGGCTCCGCCCCCGACTACACCGTCCTGCTGCCGCTGCTCCACCTGCTGGCCAAAGTGGGACAGCGCGGTGAGGAGGGACGACTGACTACTGGGACTAACTGAAACCTTCATTTTGACTCTCCAAATGTCCAAATGGTTCAATATGTGAGAAGGAAAGTGAAGGCCTTCATCTAATTCATTGATTAGAAACGTTTAATTCGTTAAAATATATATATATAATTAACGTTTTGTTTGTTTCCGGGTTTGTTTTGTTTTTTACTCCGTTATCGGAGAAGTAGCACAATATGAGTGAATTATATCGAGGCAGAAAGAGTTGGTGTCTCTTTGTTGTGCAATTCATTAGTTAATTAGTTAATTAGTTAATCGACTCACGGCACTGGAATAATACCTGGAAACAAACTAAAGGCGTAATGAACTTAATTAATTTCTCAGGTATAAGGTAATAACACAAACCTATACAGGGAACTAAAATAATAATAATAATAATAATAATAATAATAATAATAATAATAATAATAATAATAATAATAATAATAATAATAATAATAATAATAATAATAATATACAAATAATTATAATATAATAATGATGATAATAATAATAATATGATAATAATAATAAATAATAATTTAGAATAATAATGATAATAATAATGTTAATAATAATAATGACAATAATAGTAATAATAATAGTAATATAATAATAATAATAGTGATGATAATAATAATAGTGATAATAATAGTAATAATAATAATAGTAATAATAATAGTGATAATAATAGTAATAATAATAGTGATAATAATAGTAATAATAACAATAACAATAATAATAGTAATAATAACAATAATAATAGTGATAATAATAGTAATATAATAACAATAATAATAATAATAGTAATAATAATAGTGATAATAATAGTAATAATAATAGTGATAATAATAGTAATAATAATAGTAATATAATAACAATAATAATAATAATAATAATAGTAATAATAATAGTGATAATAATAGTAATAATAACAATAACAATAATAATAGTAATAATAACAATAATAATAGTGATAATAATAGTGATAATAATAATACTACTAATAATAGATCCACAGTGGCCTTGACTGTTCTGAAGTCCGGTGGTGCCCCTGCCCCCCCAGACCGTCGGATCGGTGTGAAGGCGGAGGAAGCTGGAGCGGCCCTCCTGGTCCTGAAGCTGCTCAGACACAACCTCCATCACGCCAGCAGGGCGGCGGCCTGCCTCTGGGTCCTGCAGGTGTTCTCCGGCTCAGGTGAGGCAGAACCAGGGCCGTGGAACTGGCCTCAGGTCAGGTTCAGAGACGGTCCTCCGGCTGAAGCTGTGTCGTCCTTACAGCTGGGACGGCAAACCTGATAGGACGGGATCAGGGTCTGGACCTGGTCTACCACCTGGTCCCGGCCCACACCACCAGGCACCGGCAGGCCACCAAGTGAGTCCCGGAGACGTCCTGCTGCAGACCTCCAGGGTGTCTGTGGGGCCACCAGAGGGCGCTGCTGGGTGTGACCAATGTTTCCTGTGTTTGCAGGGCGGCCGTCACTGCTCTGGCAGCTCTGCTCTGCACAAGTAAGTTTGTTTGTTTGTTTGTTTTCCCAGCAGCTGATGATCGTCTTCGTCATCAGAACGTCTCAAACCTTCCACTTCCTCCTGATCCTGGAAGGAAAGAATCGTCACCGTCAACAAATTCATCTCGTTTCACAATTTCAAACGAGGGACAAACTGATGTTTCCTGGATGAATTCATGAATTGTTTGATGGTGTTGTACTTCACCACTTTCACCACTAGGAGGATCTTTAAAGTCCTGGTGAAATGTTACGCACTACTTTATTTAAAGTCCCGGTGAAATGTAACGCACTACTTTGCAGAAAACGATAGTTGGGTTCTACTTGTAAGGTTCCTCCGACTCTGCCCCACCACTGTTGTCGCTTAACAAAGTTATTTGAATTTTAAATCTCCAGCCGAGGAAGTCAGGGGAATCCTTCTCCTTCGTGGGCGGAGCCTATGTGTGACGTCACGAGTTGTGCAGATCTCGATCTGTTGTGTTTATATCGGCTTGTTTCTTCTTAAATATCAGAGTTTTTACAGTGTTTTGAAGTTCTAGTCGGCGTTTTATGAGCCTTGATGAAAGATTGAGCCTGGAAGAGACCAGAGAGGAGGAAAGGAGGAGGGCGGCTAGCCGCTAGCTTGTGCGGCTAGCAGGAGCCGCTAGGTCGGGCGGCTAGTGGCTAGCAGGAGCCGCTAGCTTGGGTGGCTAGTAAACGATCAAGTAACACCTGGACTCGTCTCCAGTGATTCAGTCTTCTAGCTCTTGGACGTGTTGGATCCAGGAAGCCGGTCGTTCTGCCAAAAGTCAGGACTCAAAGCCTCAAAGGTGAAAAGTGGCGGCTGCTGAGGCGAGGAGACGAGGACGAATGGAGGACGAAGCGTCTTCTGCTTCCTCAAACATGTTCCAGACGGGGTCACCGATGGCAGAACCACCTTCTGGGTCTTCTTCATCAATCACTGGGTTTGAAATGACCATGATGATGAAATCTGGTTCAATTCAGCCTCTTGGTGGTCAAAACTCTGATCCTCCATAATGTAAACACAACTTGGGCGTGTGCACAACTCGTGATGTCACTCTGTTATTGTCAGAAGCTCCGCCCAGCAGAGGAAATAGCGCCGTTTATCGGCTGTTTTCTCTCAGATTGTCGTGTTTTAACATTTGACCTTCAGCCAGTTAGCAGGAAAACGTTCTAGAAGAGACACCAGAGGGTTCTGGAGGTGGAACCTTCATTTCACTGGGACTTTAACAACCGACACTGAAGACGCCGGACTTCCTGAGGAAAACGTTTTCCTGAGCGTTCTTCGTTACAGAACGACGACTCAGACATGAAACGTCTTCCTCCACTGTGTCTGTCCTCCAGAGACGAACATCGGGACGTTGGTGGACAGAGGCTACGTCTCCGGCCTCCTGCGGCTCTACAGCGACTGGCACACTAAAGACACTCGCCACGCGGCGCTGGACGTCCGCCACGCGCTGCTGCGCTGCCTCCACAAGGCCGCCGGCAGTACTGCAGGCCGACGGGCCGTGGTGGCGGCGGGAGGCCTCAGGCTGCTGTACGAAACCACACAGGTAAGGTCACACCTGTGACCATCAGTCAACTCTTTACGACTAGGAGGAACCGTGGGGAACCTCTGGTGACCCGTGGGGAACCGTGGGGAACATCTGGTGAACCGTGGTGAACCTCTGGTGACCCGTGGGGAACCTCTGGTGAACCGTGGTGAACCTCTGGTGACCCGTGGGGAACCTCTGGTGACCCGTGGTGACCCGTGGGGAACCGTGGGGAACATCTGGTGAACCGTGGTGAACCTCTGGTGACCCGTGGGGAACCTCTGGTGACCCGTGGGGAACATCTGGTGAACCGTGGTGAACCTCTGGTGACCCGTGGGGAACCTCTGGTGACCCGTGGTGACCCGTGGGGAACCGTGGGGAACATCTGGTGAACCGTGGGGAACATCTGGTGACCCGTGGTGACCTGTGGGGAACATCTGGTGAACCGTGGGGAACCTCTGGTGACCCGTGGGGAACCTCTGGTGAACCGTGGTGAACCTCTGGTGACCCGTGGGGAACCTCTGGTGACCCGTGGTGACCCGTGGGGAACCGTGGGGAACATCTGGTGAACCGTGGGGAACATCTGGTGACCCGTGGTGACCCGTGGTGACCCGTGGGGAACATCTGGTGACCCGTGGTGACCCGTGGGGAACCGTGGGGAACATCTGGTGACCCGTGGTGACCCGTGGGGAACCGTGGGGAACATCTGGTGAACCGTGGGGAACCGTGGGGAACATCTGGTGACCCGTGGGGAACAACTGGTGAACCGTGGGGAACATCTGGTGAACATCTGTCCAGCTGACCTCGGCGGTTCCTCCGCTGTGTTCCGGTTCCCCTGCAGAGCCTCTTGTGGAGTCCTGGTCTGGGTCCCGGTCTGGGTCCCGGTCTGGGTCCCGGTCTGGAGCCCCTCCTGGAGTCTTCGGTGCAGCTGATGAGGAAATGTCTTCCTAAAACTGCTCTGCCTCTGGCGTCCGACCGGTCGGCGTACAGCTTCCCGTTGCCGGGGCGACCGGCCGCCGCCCCCGATGTGGGCGTGGCCACAGGTAGGCCGCCGCCGCCGCCGCGGGGGAACCGGGGGCTTCCGCTGGGTTTGGGGTCTGGTCACATGACAACTTTTTGAAAACAACTTCCAAGGTGGAACTTTTTGAAACCAGTCTGAAAACCTGAGAAAACACATCTTTTTGAAAATACTGCAGCTCCGTCGCCATGGTGACAGCAAAGACAACATTTTGAAAACACTGTCCTGACCTGCTCCTGGTCTCGTGTGGGTGGGGGTGGGGGGGGGGTGGGGGGGGGGGGGCAGTTCTTCAAACAACAGCGCCAACTAGTGGCCTCACAGGGAAACGACAGTGATTGAAGCATTTCAGCCATTTTCAAAAGAGACAAACTTCAATGTTTTACGATTCATAACGGGACAAAGTTAATGAGATTATTGATGGTATCATTCATAGTATCATTCATAGTATCATTCATAGTATCATTCATAGTATTGATACTATTATTGATAGTATGAACTCTCAATGGTTCAAATCAGATTTTCCTTCCAGGAATCAAACAGATTTTTCATTGATTTTCATTCTCCAGATGTTTTTTGGTCACAAAGTTCATGTTTTGTCAAAGTTTCCCACTTTTTAAAAGCGGACTTGATTTTCATTGACAGATTCTAACAGTTTCCCTCCTCGTGGCGAGGAGAGCGGCGAGGAGAGCGGCGAGGAGAGCGGCGAGGAGAGCGACCTCGAGGAAGACCACGACCCTCAGGAACCCGACATCAGAGACTACGTGAGTGGATCTGATCCGACGTCTCATGTGGTCTCATGTGAGACCGGGGACCAGTCAGGGCGGGGCGAGACGAGACGGGACGGGACGGGACGGGACGGGACGGGACGGGACGGGACGGGACGAGACGAGACGAGACGAGACGAGACGAGACGAGACGAGACGAGACGAGACGGGGCGGGGCGGGGCGGGGCGGGGCGGGGCGGGGCGAGACGGGACGGGACGGGACGGGACGGGACGGGGCGGGGCGGGGCGGGGCGAGACGAGACGAGACGAGACGAGACGGGGCGGGGCGGGGCGGGGCGGGGCGGGGCGGGGCGGGGCGGGGCGGGGCGGGACGGGACGGGACGGGACGGGCGAGGCGAGGCGAGGCGAGGCGAGGCGAGACGGGACGGGACGGGACGACGTCGTTTTTATCGTTTTCGTCTGAGGAAAGTTTCATGTTTTAAACTGAAACGTTCTGAAAACGACGTCTGTTTACATGGAAACGACAGAAACGCTGGAAATGATGTCGTTTTCTCAGTTCGGCCACTAGAGGGTGCTGTTGTTAGTGTCAGGACTGAAAACACACACACACACACACACACACACACACACACACACACACACACACACACACACACACACACACACACACACACACACACACTGTGTCTGTTTCAGGACGACGACTTGGAGACGGACGTGAACAAGCTCCGCCTCCGTCCCGACCCGGACCGACCCAAAGCCCTGCTGCTGCAGTACCAGCGCCTCTGTCCAGAACTCACACACCACTTCCAGGTACACATGTGTGTGTGGGGGGGGGGGGGGGGGGTTAACCCTTGAGTGGCATTGGGGGCAAAACGTCCACTCGGAGTCATTTCCTCTTACTTTGACCAGAACTTTCACTGTTTACTTTGACATGCAATTTAAAAATTAGATTTTAAATTTTTCACTGGTCAATAAAACACTGTCGGCAGAAAAACTCCCTCTGCTGGCGTTGGGGGCTGTTTTCATCCACCAACTTTGACCCCGGTATAAATATATCAGATCAATATTTCTTCTGATTGTGATTTGTAATATTATTGGTACGTGTCTTCATGTGGGTCCCAGGGGACGGACATGTCCTCTGTGCTGTACGGCAGGCAGATCAGCACACTTCACAATAAAGCTGACTTTGTTTTTTGACTTTAAAACATTTTTGCATAAATCTGTTACTACCAAAAAACTACCAATTTTTTTTTTTTTTTTAATATTTGGGAGTTTTGATCAGGACTGAAGTTGATTTAACAGATTTATGCAAAATAAAGTTGAAAAATCGAATCTTCTGATAGAATTTTACGGCGGTCAAAGTTAGTGGATGAAAAAGCCACGAGGGTTAATGGAACAGGAAGTCTGTGTTTCAGGAGCTGAACCTGGTGTCAGAGGAGGAAGAGGAGGAGGAAGAGGAGGAGGAAGAGGAGGAAGAGGAAGAGGAAGAGGAGGAGGAGGAGGAAGAGGAGGAAGAGGAAGAGGAAGAGAGCTCGACAGCGTCAGCAGATGAAGAAGCTGTTCTGCTCAACCTGCTGCCTCCAGAACCTTCCAGAATAAGAGCCTCTGCCAGCACACAGCCCTCCAGAACCAGAGCCCCCCCCCAGGAGGCCGGGGGCCCCCCCAGGCCCAGTGGGACCCTGAGCACCAGTCCCGGCTTCAGGACCCTGATCAGAGACGCAGCGTGAGCTTTTCCCCCCCGGGGGCCTCAGGCTGCAGTGGAGACGTGTGCTTCACTGCATTCCTCCATCCTCCATCCCTCCATCCTCCATCCTCCATCCTCCACCCTCCATCCTCCATCCCTTCATCCTCCATCCCTTCATCCTCCATCCCTTCATCCTCCATCCTCCACCCTCCATCCCTCCATCCTCCATCCCTTCATCCTCCATCCTCCACCCTCCATCCTCCACCCTCCATCCCTCCATCCTCCACCCTCCATCCTCCACCCTCCATCCCTTCATCCTCCACCCTCCATCCCTTCATCCTCCATCCCTCCATCCTTCATCCTCCATCCCTCCATCCCTCCATCCTCCACCCTTCATCCTCCATCCCTTCATCCATCCATCCTCCACCCTTCATCCTCCATCCCTTCATCCCTCCATCCTCCACCCTCCATCCTTCATCCTCCATCCCTTCATCCATCCATCCTCCACCCTTCATCCCTCCATCCCTCCATCCTCCATCCCTTCATCCTCCATCCCTTCATCCATCCATCCCTTCATCCATCCATCCTCCACCCTTCATTCATCCATCCTCCACCCTCCATCCTCCATCCCTTCATCCATCCATCCTCCACCCTTCATTCATCCATCCTCCACCCTCCACCCTCCATCCCTTCATCCATCCATCCTCCACCCTCCATCCTCCATCCCTTCATCCATCCATCCTCCATCCCTTCATCCATCCATCCTCCATCCCTTCATCCTCCACCCTTCATCCATCCATCCTCCACCCTCCATCCTCCATCCCTTCATCCATCCATCCTCCACCCTTCATCCCTCCATCCCTTCATTCCTCCATCCTCCACCCTTCATCCTCCACCCTCCATCAGTTGGTCTTCATGACCTTCGGTCTGAACTTCCTGTCTCGTCCCTCAGGGGAGAAGACGAGGCGAGCGCCGACGAGGACGAGGACGAGGACGAGGCGGGACAGTGTGTCCGGGGGTCGTCCATGGTGTCCCGGCTGCTGGACAGACATGGGGGCTGCGTCCCGCACCACGACCCCCAGCTGTACTGCGCCGCCGCCGATAAGGTCACGTCTGTTCCGGGCTTCAACGTCCTGGCCTTTCCTGACTTCTGGGGGACCCTCCCCCCACCGGGGCCCGAAGCCATGGGCCCCCGCAAGCCCAAGGTCCAGAGGTACCGTCTGGACACTGTCCTTCACCACATCGTCTGGACTCTACAGTCTGCACTCTGTAGTGTCTGTACTGCAGCAGCAGAGACGAGTTCAAAGAGACGAGTTCATAGAGACGAGTTCATAGAGACGAGTTCAAAGAGACGAGTTCATAGAGACGAGTTCATAGAGACGAGTTCAAAGAGACGAGTTCATAGTGACGAGTTCAAAGAGACGAGTTCAAAGAGACGAGTTCATAGAGACGAGTTCAAAGAGACGAGTTCAAAGTTTTTCCTTTTCAGACAGAAAGTGTTGGAAGACGTCCGGCGTTTCCTGAAAACCGACGACATTGTCAATAAAGTGGTTTTTGACCTGGAGGAAAGCAAGTAGGTTCACAGAGCTTCCTGTGAGTGTTCCCCAAACTGTCCCTTCAAAATAAAATACACGTCATTGATCACTCACACACACTGTGTCCGTCAGTCCTCAGCTTCGCCCCGACGCCCTCGGCTTCTTCTCCAAGTTCGAATGTGGAAACTTGAGGAAGGCAATTCAGGTGCGCAGGTACGGTGTCTCACACACACACACACACACACACACACACACACACACACACACACACACACACACACACACACACACACACACACACACACACACACACACACACACACACACACACACACACACACACACACACACACACACACACACACACACACACACACTCCCTGTGTTGCAGGTACGAGTACGACCTGGTGATGAATGCAGACGTTAACTCCTCCCAGCACACGCAGTGGTTTTATTTTGAAGTGAGCAACATGGAGGCCGACGTCCCGTATCGCTTCAACGTCATCAACTGTGAGAAGTGCAACAGCCAGTTCAACTACGGTGAGACTCGGTCCCGTCCTCCGTCCTGTCCTCCGTCCCGTCCTCCGTCCCGTCCTCCGTCCCCTCCTCCGTCCCGTCCTCCGTCCTGTCCTCCGTCCCGTCCTCCGTCCCGTCCTCCGTCCTGTCCTCTGTCCCCTCCTCCGTCCCCTCCTCCGTCCCGTCCTCCGTCCCGTCCTCCGTCCCCTCCTCCGTCCCGTCCTCCGTCCCGTCCCCTCCTCCGTCCCCTCCTCCGTCCCGTCCTCCGTCCCGTCCCCTCCTCCGTCCCGTCCTCCGTCCCCTCCTCCGTCCCGTCCCCTCCTCCATCCCCTCCTCCGTCCCGTCCTCCGTCCCGTCCTCCATCCCCTCCTCCGTCCCGTCCTCCATCCCCTCCTCCATCCCCTCCTCCGTCCCGTCCTCCATCCCCTCCTCCGTCCCGTCCTCCGTCACGGTGACACCCCATTCTGTCCTCCGTCACGTCCTCCGTCACGGTGACACCCCATTCTGTCCTCCGTCACGTCCTCCGTCACGCAAACACAAATTATAGGAGGGGAAAAAAAAAACACTTTCAAAATTGGCTGTAAATTAAAAATGGACCAAGAAATAAAAACCTTCCCGACACGTCTCGTCTCGTCTTTCATCTACTTTGAAGAGCGTTAAAGACCAGCGTTCAGTGTCACTGCCGAGGCCCGGCTCTCGGTCGGAAGGTGGCAGGTTTGATTCCCCACCTGCCCCGCCCACATGCCGGAGTGTCCTTGAGCAAGACGCTGATGTTTGACTCTCCTGCGAACCCAAAACCCTTAAATTGTGAAACAAGATGAATTTTGTCTTTGGTGTGTGTGTGTGTGTGTGTGTGTGTGTGTGTGTGTGTGTGTGTGTGTGTGTGTGTGTGTGTGTGTGTGTGTGTGTGTGTGTGTGTGTGTGTGTGTGTGTGTGTGTGTTGCAGGGATGCAGCCGGTGTTGTACTCGGTGAAGGAGGCTCTGGACGGTCGGCCTCAGTGGCTCAGAACCGGATCAGAAGTTTGTTATTTCAGGTAAGAAAGCCATTTAAAATAACCACAAAATAAAACGCAGGTTTTCAATTTAAAAGACACGTGAGCATCAATGTCGGACTTTCTAAACGGTTCTACGTTCCTGGCCCCGAGGTCTCGGCTGCCGGTTCAGAGAAACGTTCTGAATCTCCCTCGGTACATTTCCTGGTCAGGAACTTCTTCTGTCCGGCTGGAGGCCGGAGGAGAACCCGGTTCTACACCCTGACCTTCACGCTGACCTTCAAGCACGAGGAGGACGTGTGCTACGTGGCGTACCACTACCCCTACACCTACTCTGCTCTGAAGGTGAGTCTTCTTTCCTGATCCCGTACAGAACTACCTACCTCAGACAAGAACTACCTACCCCAGACAAGAACTACCTACCCCAGACAAGAACTAGCTACCTCAGACAAGAACTACCTACCCCAGACAAGAACTACCTACCCCAGACAAGAACTAGCTACCTCAGACAAGAACTACCTACCCCAGACAAGAACTAGCTACCTCAGACAAGAACTACCTACCCCAGACAAGAACTAGCTACCTCAGACAAGAACTACCTACCTCAGACAAGAACTACCTACCTCAGACAAGAACTACCTACCCCAGACAAGAACTAGCTACCTCAGACAAGAACTACCTACCCCAGACAAGAACTAGCTACCCCAGACAAGAACTACCTACCCCAGACAAGAACTAGCTACCTCAGACAAGAACTACCTACCTCAGACAAGAACTAGCTACCTCAGACATACACTATTTTCTGTGCATGTACCTTGTGCTCAAACTGCACATACTCATTCAGCCAAGGTACCTCAAGTAGCTAGTTTTTAATGTTTCTGTAACTTATTATCGGTGCACTGCACTGTTTCGTAATTTCGTTGTACCATGTACAATGACAATAAAGTTTAATCTAATCTGATCTGATCTGATGATGAACCAATGACGCAGAACCACCGGAGAACCGGACGATGAAGCGCTCAAGAGTCGCTCTGGCTCGATGCACGAAAAAAGAACCGGTTCTTTGGGCTCACTTAAGACCCTGAACTAGAACCTGGTTCTGCGCGGCTCCCCTCTGAACGCCTCTCGTCACCAGGCTCACCTGAAGGTGCTGCAGAGGTCTGTGGACCCGTCCCAGGTGTTCTTCAGGCAGCAGGTGCTCTGCAGCAGTCTGGCCGGGAACTCTTGTCCGCTGGTCACCGTCACCGCCTGTCCGGCCAGCCGGGCCTGGAAGGACCTGCACCACATGCGTGAGTCCAGCCTTCAGACCGCGACGGAAGAGGCGTTCACCAAACAGCTCATGTCTTGAAGGCCGGGTGGGGTTGTGTCGCTCCAGGAAACCGGCCCTGCGTGGTCCTGACGGCCCGGGTCCATCCCGGCGAGTCCAACGCCAGCTGGGTCATGAAGGGGACCCTGGAGTTCCTGTGCAGCGACGACCCGGTGGCCCAGAGCCTGAGGGAGGCCTTCGTCTTCAAGATCGTCCCCATGCTGAACCCGGACGGGGTCGTCAACGGCACGTGAGTCTCTGACGGACCAGAACCCCGCGGGACCGGGACGACTCGAACCGAAAAGAACAGAAACCGATCGGATTCTGTTCTGGACGTCTGAACCGGAACAGGATCTCAACACTAAACACGAAGGGTTCAGAGTTGGGTCAGAAACTTTTAAAAACCTCCAGCCTGCGGTGGCGAGTCGCGGCTCTTCGTGTCGGGCTGAAGGGGGAAGGTTGTGTTCTGTGAGCAGCAGCACCACGGTTCTTCTCTCGTGTCCTCAGGAACCGCTGTGACCTGAACGGTCTGGACCTGAACCGCCAGTGGAGCAAACCAGACCCCGTCCTCAGCCCCACCGTCTACCACGCCAAGGGCTTCCTGTACTACCTCAGCAGCATCGGACGCACGCCGCTGGTGAGGGGCACCAACCAGCCGCGCTCCAACTCCTGTCATAACACCTCACCGGTACCAGACCTCCAGCGGGTCTCAGGGTTCTCCACTAGAGTAGAACCCAGCTCTCGCTGCAGATCTGCTACGTAACGCAAACCAAGGCTGTACCACAGGACTCAGGACAGACGCTCTCAGACACACAATCCACTTTGACTGATCAGACGCTGAGCAACGACCAAGTTGTAGGGTACGTCTGAAACGTCCCTCCTGAATCCTTACCTATCGACTTTACCTGAACCCCGGAAGGGTTTAGTGTGGCGGCCATGATGAGGACTGTCGGAATTCTCAATGAGCAAAGGAAAGGAGGCTGGTTGCTTCCTTTAGAGCCTCCTTGAACCTAGGGAACACTGATGCTTCCTTTAGCCTAGGAAACACCGATGCTTCCTTTAGCCTAGGAAACACCGATGCTTCCTTTAGCCTAGGAAACACCGATGCTTCCTTTAGCCTAGGAAACACCGATGCTTCCTTTAGCCTAGGAAACACGATGCGTCCTTTAGCCTAGGAAACACCGATGCGTCCTTTAGCCTAGGAAACACCGATGCCTCCTTTAGCCTAGGAAACACCGATGCTTCCTTTAGCCTAGGAAACACGATGCTTCCTTTAGCCTAGGAAACACGATGCTTCCTTTAGCCTAGGAAACACCGATGCTTCCTTTAGCCTAGGAAACACCGATGCTTCCTTTAGCCTAGGAAACACCGATGCTTCCTTTAGCCTAGGAAACACCGATGCTTCCTTTAGCCTAGGAAACACCGGAAAGGTGGCTAGGAAAGGAGCTAGGAGGGACTATTAGTCTATTAGGACTTCCTGGACTAAACAGATCCTCATTCAGTGGAACTCGTTGGTCAGTCAGGGTCTGAGGGACTCGGACCACAGCGCAGGACAGACCTGTTGGTCGGTGGTTCTGCAGGACAGACCTGCAGGTCGGTGGTTCTGCAGGACAGACCTGCGGGTCGGTGGTTCTGCAGGTCGGTGGTTCTGCAGGACAGACCTGCGGGTCGGTGGTTCTGCAGGTCGGTGGTTCTGCAGGACAGACCTGCAGGTCGGGGGTTCTGCAGGTCGGTGGTTCTGCAGGTCGGTGGTTCTGCAGGACAGACCTGCAGGTCGGTGGTTCTGCAGGACAGACCTGCGGGTCGGTGGCTCTGCAGCACAGACCCGCGGGTCGGTGCTGCAGAGCCTCACCGCTGCGTCCTGCAGGTGTACTGCGACTACCACGGCCACTCCAGGAAGAAGAACGTGTTCCTGTACGGCTGCAGCGTGAAGGAGACCCTGTGGCAGTCCGGCTCCACCGTCAACACCGTGGGCCTGAAGGAAGACCCGGGATACAGAGTGAGACACGCCCACACGCCTCCTCTACAACTCCACCACCAGCAATCTGATTGGCCGCCGCTGTGCGTCTCTGTCTCTGTCTCTGTGTCCCCGTCTGTCCTTCACCTGTCTCCCTCTGTAGACAATTCCAAAGACCTTGGATCGGATCGCTCCTGCCTTTTCTTTCAACAGCTGCAACTATTTGGTAACAGTTACCATGATTCTAATCATGCTTCATCACCACCACCCCCCCCCCCCCCCCCACCCCCACCTTCCTCATCACCACTTCTCATCTCCTCCCATCCTCACTGACCAGTCATGAGATGTGACGTGTTGAAGAGTCTCATGTATGTTCAAGTCTGGATCAAACTCATCACTAGTTCCTGTAGAAATATTAGCGTCGGCACATTGTTTCCCCGCAGTAGAAGTGGAACATATTGGTGACGGTGTAACGTGTCCAGGTGGAGAAATCTCGCTCGTCCACGGCCAGGGTGGTGGTGTGGAGGGAGATGGGCGTCCTGCGCAGCTACACCATGGAGAGCACCTACAACGGCTGCAACCAGGGCGTCTTCACGGTACGCTGGAGGACGTGAGGGGACGGACGTCCAGCGACTCTTTGTCCCTGGAGGGACGGAGGCCTTCTGCTGGTTTCAGTGTGTGTGTGTGTGTGTGTGTGTGTGTGTGTGTGTGTGTGTGTGTGTGTGTGTGTGTGTGTGTGTGCAGGGCCTGCAGCTGGGCACCAGGGAGTTGCAGGACGTGGGCCTGCGGTTCTGCCAAAGCTTGTTGTCCGTGACGGGCGACATGAAGGCGCTCTACGCCCGGACGCTGATCAACCACGTCAACCTGGACCACAAGTCACACAAGTGAGGTCCCCCCACCCCACCCCCCCCCCCCCCCCCCCCCGTTACCGTGGAAACAAGCGTGGACGGCGGCGTAGAGCGACGCACCGCGGGGAAACAAGGCTCCCTTCACACTGACTATTCATCCAAACGAGTCTCGTGAAGAAATCTTCTTCTTCTCTGGTTCCAATGAACCGTTGACGTTAATAATTGATAACAGATTTTCTGTGACAGAAAAACTAAACGACTCGAGACGACGGGATTTTAAAACCAGTTCAAATCCCAACAATTGGCTGTTGGACAACTTTTCCAAACACCGTTTTTTATGAGCGCGTTTTCTGTGCTGCAACTGATTATATCTGTAGAAAGACGGAGGTCGTTTCTCTGGTACTGTAGTTGTTGTTGGTAAACACTGACATCTCGTGGCTCAGCGTGGTATTACACGCTTATAACGAGTCACAGGACCACGAAAACAAGAACAAGGATGTATAGTCCAGGAAACAAGGGAAATATGTGGAATGATGAAATATCTTTTAAGAGGTAAAACATCTCAAATGTCAGAGTTTCAGTGAAACACACTTAAGTGTGATTTCAGACTTTAACCGTCTGACGTCATGTGATTTTCTGAATATTTCTGGTTTCGGATTTTAAAACGGCCTCAGGTTAATTCCGTTTCTCTCGCCGATTGAAAGCCGTTCAACTGGAGTTCCCCGCGTTCGCCGTTGGCGCCGCTGCGTTATTGGACTCCTGGTTCACCGGAGCTTCTCTCCTCTGCAGCTGCTTCGAAGACGACGAGCCTCCATGTGTGGAGGAAATCGAGTGTTCGGTGGACTGTCCCCCCCTGGAGGACAGCGAGCTGGACGCAGACGTCAACAGCAGCCTGGCTGAGGAGGAGGAGGAGGAGGAAGAGTACAGTCTCTCCGCCCGTCCAGAGATCCAGTGACGGAAACGTCTGCAGGGTTGTTGGGTCGACGCCGACGGACAGACGAGGATCATCGATTGGAGAAACAAACCCTGACGTTCCCACGATCAAGAGCTTCAACTGATTTACACTTTGTGACGCTGCTTTCATGTTCGGGGACTGTGAAGGCCAGCGGCGGCCGACGTCCCAGACCCGGGTCTTCACTGCTGGTCTGAGTCGCTCCACCTTCTTCTCCGGGCCACGGGAACCAGGTTACTGCAGAAATACTGCAGAATTCAAAACCTTCAGATCGTCGTCCAGCCAGAAAAGAAAACCTTTAGAATGAAAACAATCCAGGTTCACGTCTCGTCTCCTGCTGCAGCATAAAACCTCTGGAGGAGGAAGAGACGGAGGAGGTGGAGGAGGAGACGGAGGAGGAGACGGAGGAGGAGACGGAGGAGGTGGAGGAGGAGACGGAGGAGGAGACGGAGGAGGTGGAGGAGGAGGAGACGGACGTCAGCTTCTCCTGGTCTTATTAATATAATGGTGAATAATAGAATCCTCCATCCCGCCTGGAGTTTGTAGTGAGGCTGGTAAATTACTGCGGTGCGTTCAAGGACCTCCAGGAAAAGTTGAAAGTTGTTTTGACAAGAAATCTGCAACCAAATGTTTTTATCTTCTCCTTCAGTCACTGCAGGTCGATAAAACCACCGTTAAATAAACAACCATAGTTTTGTTGGTGCAGCTCGCTACAGATGCTAGCTAGCTAGCTGGAGAGTGACTCTGACCAGCCAATCAGAGGGCTTGAATACAGTGACATCACGCTAGGCCTTCTAGGAAGCCCCGCCTCCCCAATATCACACTGTGATTGGTTGAAGCAGCAGCGTGAGACGCGAGTTTTACACTGCAGACGCCTGCAGGACTGAAAGGCCTCAGGCGGAGTTCTTTACCCGGCAACAGGTGATGCTGGAATGTGATTGGCTCAAAGCTTTAATGTGAAGAAGGTGTCTGGAAGCAGCAGCTGAGGACGACAGACTGGAATTATGTAATAAGTATTTATGGACTAAATATGATCATCAGTCTGATTCAGATCGTTTTCTCAGGCCTGCAGAGAAGCCTTGAAGGCCTGGAAGGCCTGGAAGGCCCTGACAGCCGCCACTGGTGCAACACAGACGGGAGGTTGGTTTTACAATCGCAGCCTGACGAGCAGATTCAAACCAGCGGTCGACAGAAAACTGACCAAAACTGCACTTATTTGAAGATTTATAGCTGAAATAATCGTGTGGTTGTGAAACATTTCCCACTTTTGTTTGTGTCGGAAGTTCTAAACATCAACAACCTGATGAGTCGGCCACACGAGGCTCAGGAACAGATCCTCCATGGAGGCTTCCTCTGGGATCGACGTCAGTTTCAGAAACGACGGAGCAAAAAAGCTGAACTGAGGGAAAGTGACACGTTTTGTCGTCGTTCCCGGGTTTGAAGCCGGACTGGGTCTTTGTCCCGACGCCATCGCTGCTGGTTTACATCCACCAGGTGGAGGTTCTACACCTGAAGGTGTGTGTGAAGGTGTGTGTTCGCCCGATAAATGTGTTTTCATTGAGTCCGACATAAAGGCGGTTTTTGAAACGAGGTTTGTCTTGGATTTGATTTGTGGCAAAACATTACATGTGATTTTTAAAGAAACTTTATTTTCACCTGGAGTTAAAGAAAGACAAATTCAGCCCCGCCTCCATATTTTGTATCCATTTCTTTAATAACTAGTTGGGTGAGATGATGAAACATCTAATGTATTCGTGTCTTCACATTAAAAGTTGTTTTTAACCAACGACCATCCGAGCAGGAGGAAGAGTCTCGTCTTCATTATACTGATATTCAGAGAAAACATTTACAATTAAAGCTGCAAGCAGCGTTGGCCGGGACCTCGCTCAAGCCCACCGGGGGGGCCACGATCCTCAAGAACGGTAAATGATCATTTTTTAAGTTTAAAAAAAAATTCTATTTTAATGACTTTTATTGTGAAAAACAGCATCAAAACCAGCTAATTAGCTAGTGATTCGTGACCGCAGTGCCCCCATTAGGCCACCTACCAAATTTCAGCTGAATCGGACAATGTTTGTTAGCATGCTAGGCCGCGAGCTATCTGAGCTAACCCTAACCCACTGTCAGCGGCGTACGAATTACAAAAGGGACCTGCCGCCTTTCGCGAGGTCCCTAATAAAGTAAATTGTTTCTAATTGACCCCCTGAGGGACGTTTGGTCACGGTGGGATCAAAGTGTCCCGCTGGGACTCCTTACCTGCAATGTTGAAGACGTCCTCTTTGGTGGACAGAAGTCTTCTGTGTCCCGGGACGGTGAGGAAGACGTCGGGGCGTCTCGCCGTCCAGCCAGCGGTTCCTCCATTCAGGTTCTCTGGATCCCAACAGAACGCAGGAAGGTTCTACTTGCAGGGAACCTGAAGGTCAGAACGTGGCTTCTGGCTGGACTTGAGGACCGAGGAGACAAAGGAGGGACTTCAGTCCATCGTCAATGTGTGTGTGTGTGTATGTGTGTGTGTGAGAGAACAAAAACACAGTGCCATCCCATTAACTGGATTTTATTTATTTTAAACAGCTGTACAGCTTCCCAGGTTGAAAGGACAGACGTGGT
>NC_137660.1:29880130-29887630 GCF_963422515.1 Blennius ocellaris | reverse complement strand
TGTGTGTGTGTGTGTGTGTGTGTGTGTGTGTGTGTGTGTGTGTGTGTGTGTGTTGCTGACGGAGGGAAAAACAAAGCGCTGCAGGAGAGTTCAGAGATTTGAAACATGATTTGAGGACGACGGGGAAACGACCGATTCCTTCAAACAGCTCGTTGTGGGAAAAGAAGCTGAACGCAGGATTTGTTCAGGACGTCTAGACGAGGAACCAAGAAGCAGAGAGAGTCTTGGACGTGATGTCGGGGGAGGGGGGGGTCAATATTAGGCTGTTAGAATAACGTCTGTACGTATCTACAAGTTGCTCTGCGGAGCCGGAGAACTTACAGAACCGGGAGGCTCATCGGTCCATCATGCTGAGGATCATCTCCGGCGTCAGGTCGCCGTTGGCGGCGGCGGCGGCGGCCGCGCCCACCTCGCCCACCGCCAGCTCCACAGTCTCCACGCCCTCCTCGTCCAGCCCCACCCCCTCCACTGTCAGGGCCACGCCCCCCTCCCCCTCCACCTCCCCCGCCGCCACGTCCCCGTCCTCCTTCTTCACGATGATGTTCTCCACGGCGCCGGTGCTCTCGTCCTCCACCTGGATGATGGCGGCCGCTGGGGGACAAAGACAAACACAAAGACATCAAAGACAAAAACATCAAAGACGAGTTGAGTGAAACAGATTCAGATCGACTTTATTCCAGCAGATTTTCACAGGAGCAGCAGAGAGCAAAGAATAAAGAATAAATAAAATAGGATAAGGCTAAAAAAATAAAATAATTATGTACAATATTATATACTCTTCACTAACCTTTACTAAATAGAAATAGCAAAAAAGAATGAAATAATAAACTCTTTATCCTGATGCGTCACCATTTCTCTCTCGCTCCCACAACTTTTAATATAAACACTTAAACTGTAGTTTTGTGACATCAATTAATTAAACGTAGTCTCAATTTTAAGACATTATGTCACATTTCACTAATTGCAGTTGACGAGCCTCATCTAGACCAGAGTTTTTCTACCTTTTTGAGCCAAGACACACTTTTGTCTTAGTAAAACTCTGGAGTCACACCTCCACCTGGAAATGTTAAAATGATAAACTCTGCAGCCTCTATTAACAATATAAAGTCTTTATCAAAGACATCAAAGTCTTTCTCATCAAAGTTTTATCAACAGGAATCCAGTAAATCCAGAAACCAGGACTTTTTTTAATAGTGACTCCCTCAGTGTGAAACCTGGACCTGATGGATGAAGAGCCGAGATCCTGGTTTTCTAAAACTTCTCCATCACTGTCACTGACACAGTACTTTGATACAAGATGGTAGCAGGAGGTGGAGATGAACCACACTGACGTCTGTCACTTTACATTTCACCGGCAAAGTTCTGTGCTGCCCTCTAGTGGTGAAGAGTATTGTAGCGATCGGGGAGTTGGTCGCTGCAGTGCATGATGGGAGTTCAGGTTGTGTGTAGCCGGAGGTTATTGTCGGGGTTGTTGTGTTTTTGTTCCTCGGTTCAGATCGTTCATTATTTCCTCTAGTTTGGTTTTTGTTGGACGTTGGTGGACAACCAGGAGTGAGACATGTGTCCTCTGGAGTCTCATCCTGTCATGAAGTTCCAGTTACGTATGCTCGTGTCAAAATAAAAGCCTCTGGAGATCAGCTTGTAGAAAAAAAACTCTCGACTCAGAGCGATTCTTCCGCGGCGCTCGCCACAGTATTTATACCTGATTACCGTATTTCCCGCACTACAAGCGCACCTAAATACCTCAAATGTTCTCAAAAGCTGCCAGTGCGCCTTATATATGGAAGAATTGCTCTACTCCAGACTGCTATTTGACAGCTGAACAACCAGAAGCTTTTATTTTGACACTCCACACAACACCTTCATCACTCATGGTTGCACACCAACATTCTAACAAACCAAAATAAACTAGATGAAATAATGACTCCCTAAACTGGGGAACAAAAACACAATCAACACAACACCAAGCCCAACAACGAGCCACAATAACCTCCAACAACACAAAACATGAATTCCCATCATGCCTTGCATCCTGAGCTCCTCAGTGCAGCCGATAGCTGCAATGAATTATGGGAGTTTCTGTTTGTGGTGTTTTAAATGCAATTATTGGGGGTTCTATTTGGTTTGTGGTGTCGGTAATAATTGTGTTGTGTTGTGTTTTTGTTGCTTAGTTCATGTAGTTTAGTTTATTAGCGGTAGTTGTAAGTTATCAACCAGCAGTGAAGAAGGTTTTGTGTGTAGTGTCCTCCTGGCATAGGCTGCAGGTAGGACTATCAAAATAAAGTGCGTGCAGCTCTCTGGGTGTTAGAATCAGTGGAAGATGTAACCTAATGGCTTGTGTCCTTCCGGCCGTGGCCAGCAGGGGGCAGTGTGGCTTCTCACCGGCAGCGCTGGTCTTGGCGGCCACAGCCGGCGCTTTGCTGGCCGCCGGGGGTTTGGGGGCGTTCTTCGGGGGCCGGCCTCGTTTCCTCTTGACGGGCGGCTCGTCGGGGGCCGGGATGGGGACGGCGGGGGGGGGCCTGCTCCAGCTCCATGCTCTCCGCCTCCTCGTCCTCCTGCAGTAGCGACGCCTCTTCCTCGCCGTCGCCCTCGTCCTCCTCGTCGTCCAGCTCCACCTGGTCGTCCTCTGAGGACCGAGGGGGGGAAAACATCACCATCAGCAGCCGACCAATCAGAACGCAGCCAGAGACCACAACCAATCACGGTGCAGCCCTGCTGCAGGAGGCACTGGGAGGGAGGGGGGGAGGGAGGGAGGGAAGGAAGGGAGGAAGAGAGGGGGGAAGGAAGGGAGGGATGGGGAAGAGAGGAAGAGAGGAAGGAAGGGAGGAAGAGAGGAAGGAAGGAAGGGAGGAAGAGAGGGGGGAAGAGGGAGGAAGGAAGGAAGGGAGGAAGGAAGGAAGGGAGGAAGGGAGGGGGGAAGAGAGGAAGGAAGGAAGGGAGGAAGAGAGGGAGTGAGGAAGAGAGGGAGTGAGGGAGGAAGGGAGGGAGAGAGGGAAGGAGGAAGGAAGTGAGGGAGGAAGAGAGGGAGGGGGGGAGAGAGGGAGGGAGGGGGGAAGAGAGGAAGGAAGGAAGGGAGGAAGAGAGGGAATGAGGAAGAGAGGGAGTGAGGGAGGAAGGGAGGGAGAGAGGGAGAGAGGGAAGGAGGAAGGAAGTGAGGGAGGAAGAGAGGGAGGGGGGGAGAGAGGGAGGGAGGGGGAAGAGAGGAAGGAAGGAAGGGAGGAAGAGAGGGAGTGAGGAAGAGAGGGAGTGAGGGAGGAAGGGAGGGAGAGAGGGGGGAAGAGAGGGAAGGAGGAAGGAAGTGAGGGAGGAAGAGAGGGAGGGGGGAGAGAGGGAGGAAGGAAGGAGGGAGGGAGGAAGAGAAGAGGAAGGAGGGAGGCAGAGAGGAAGGAGGGAGGGAGGAAGAGAAGAGGAAGGAGGAAGGAGGGAGGCAGAGAGGAAGGAGGGAGGGAGGGAAGAAGAGAAGAGGAAGGAGGAAGGAGGGAGGCAGAGAGGAGGGAGGGAGGAAGAGAAGAGGAAAGAGGGAGGCAGAGAGGAGGGAGGGAGGAAGAGAGGGAGGCAGAGAGGAAGGAGGGAGGGAGGAAGAGAGGGACGAAGGAAGGAAGAGAGGGAGGGATGGGGAAGAGAGGAAGAGAGGAAGGAGGGAGGGAGGGAGTAAGGAGGAAGGAGGAAGGGAGGAAGAGAGGGATGGAAGGCAGAGCGCAGCACTCACCACTGTCGTCGTCGTCTCTTCTGCTCCTCATCTTCTTCTTCCTCCCCCTCTTGCCCTTCTTGGCGGGTGAAGCTCCGTTCTCCTCCTCCACCTCCCCACTGCAGTTCTCAGCATGGCGGGCCATCGTGTTCTGAAGACACCTCTGTTAGCCGCTGCACCGCAGTGTGTGAGTGTGAGTGTGAGTGTGAGTGTGAGTGTGAGTGTGTGTGTGTGTGTGTGTGTGTGTGTGTGTGTGTGTGTGTGTGTGTGTGTGTGTGTGTGTGAGAGTGTGAGTGTGAGTGTGTGAGTGTGAGTGTGAGTGTGAGTGTGAGTGTGAGTGTGAGTGTGAGTGTGAGTGTGAGTGTGAGTGTGTGTGTGAGTGTGAGTGTTACCCTGCGGGTGAAGGTCTTGCTGCACTTGGGGCAGACGAAGGCGGTGGGGACGAAGTTGGGGTCGTGGTAACGCTTGAAGTGCATGTCCAGCAGCTGCTTCTGCCTGAAGGTCTTCTCACACTGGCTGCAGGCGTACGGCTTCTCACCCGTGTGGGTCCGACGGTGCATCACCATGTGACGCTCCTGCAACCGGGGGGGGGGGGGGGGACACGGGTCTCATGATTCAGCCTGTTACTGTGGGGAACTTTATTTTGAAGAGAGGAAGTGGTTTTGTTGCTCCGTTGGAGAGACGAGAGAGAAAAAGTGAAAAGAAGTGTGTGGTGTTCCGTTCATCGCCTCGACTTCGTCCTTCTTCCTCCTGAATATGAACTTTGATTTCCCCCGGAGCCAAAATCCTCACCAGGATTAAAACTGGATTAACTGAGTGAACAGGACCATAAAGTAAATTCCTTCTAACGTCGTCGCCTGATCAAAGTTTAGCTTCATCATCTGAAACCCAGACGCTCGAACTCTGGAGTCACTTTGACTTCCATGAATTCCAGACGTGGTTTAAAAACACCGGCCTCAGTTTAACTGAGCCTTTCCTGGAGGTCGTCGTGGTAAAGTGAGGTATAGTGAGGTAAAGTGTGGTAAAGTGAGGTAAAGTGTGGTAAAGTGTGGTAAAGTGAGGTAAAGTGTGGTAAAGTGTGGTAAAGTGAAGTAAAGTGAGGTAAAGTGAAGTAAAGTGAGGTAAAGTGAGGTAAAGTGAGGTAAAGTGTGGTAAAGTGTGGTAAAGTGAGGTAAAGTGAAGTAAAGTGAAGTAAAGTGAGGTAAAGTGAAGTAAAGTGAGGTATAGTGAAGTAAAGTGAGGTAAAGTGAGGTAAAGTGTGGTAAAGTGTGGTAAAGTTAGGTAAAGTGAGGTAAAGTGAGGTAAAGTGAGGTAAAGTGAGGTAAAGTGATGTAAAGTGATGTAAAGTGAGGTAAAGTGAGGTAAAGTGAGGTAAAGTGAGGTAAAGTGTGGTAAAGTGAGGTAAAGTGAGGTAAAGTGAGGTAAAGTGAGGTAAAGTGAGGTAAAGTGAGGTAAAGTGAGGTAAAGTGAGGTAAAGTGAGGTATAGTGAGGTATAGTGAGGTAAAGTGTGGTAAAGTGTGGTAAAGTGAGGTAAAGTGAGGTAAAGTGTGGTAAAGTGTGGTAAAGTGTGGTAAAGTGTGGTAAAGTGTGGTAAAGTGAGGTAAAGTGAGGTAAAGTGAGGTAAAGTGAGGTAAAGTGTGGTAAAGTGTGGTAAAGTGAGGTAAAGTGAAGTAAAGTGAGGTAAAGTGAAGTAAAGTGAAGTAAAGTGAGGTAAAGTGAGGTAAAGTGAGGTAAAGTGTGGTAAAGTGTGGTAAAGTGTGGTAAAGTGTGGTAAAGTGTGGTAAAGTGAAGTAAAGTGAGGTAAAGTGAAGTAAAGTGAGGTAAAGTGAGGTAAAGTGTGGTAAAGTGTGGTAAAGTGTGGTAAAGTGAAGTAAAGTGAAGTAAAGTGAGGTAAAGTGAAGTAAAGTGAGGTATAGTGAAGTAAAGTGAGGTAAAGTGAGGTAAAGTGAGGTAAAGTGAGGTAAAGTGTGGTAAAGTGTGGTAAAGTGAGGTATAGTGAGGTAAAGTGTGGTAAAGTGAGGTAAAGTGTGGTAAAGTGTGGTAAAGTGAGGTAAAGTGTGGTAAAGTGTGGTAAAGTGTGGTAAAGTGAAGTAAAGTGTGGTAAAGTGATGTAAAGTGATGTAAAGTGAGGTAAAGTGAGGTAAAGTGAGGTAAAGTGTGGTAAAGTGTGGTAAAGTGTGGTAAAGTGTGGTAAAGTGTGGTAAAGTGAAGTAAAGTGAGGTAAAGTGAGGTAAAGTGAGGTAAAGTGAGGTAAAGTGTGGTAAAGTGAGGTAAAGTGAAGTAAAGTGAAGTAAAGTGAGGTAAAGTGAAGTAAAGTGAGGTATAGTGAAGTAAAGTGAGGTAAAGTGAGGTAAAGTGAGGTAAAGTGTGGTAAAGTTAGGTAAAGTGAGGTAAAGTGATGTAAAGTGAGGTAAAGTGATGTAAAGTGATGTAAAGTGAGGTAAAGTGAGGTAAAGTGAGGTAAAGTGAGGTAAAGTGAGGTAAAGTGTGGTAAAGTGTGGTAAAGTGAGGTAAAGTGAAGTAAAGTGAGGTAAAGTGAGGTAAAGTGAGGTAAAGTGAAGTAAAGTGAAGTAAAGTGAGGTAAAGTGAAGTAAAGTGAAGTAAAGTGAGGTAAAGTGAGGTAAAGTGAGGTAAAGTGAGGTAAAGTGAGGTAAATTGTGGTAAAGTGAGGTAAAGTGAGGTAAAGTGTGGTAAAGTGTGGTAAAGTGAGGTAAAGTGAGGTAAAGTGAAGTAAAGTGAGGTAAAGTGAGGTAAAGTGAGGTAAAGTGAGGTAAAGTGAGGTAAAGTGAGGTAAAGTGAGGTAAAGTGAGGTAAAGTGAAGTAAAGTGAGGTATAGTGAGGTAAAGTGAGGTAAAGTGTGGTAAAGTGAGGTAAAGTGTGGTAAAGTGAGGTAAAGTGAGGTAAAGTGAGGCAAAGTGAGGCAAAGTGAGGCAAAGTGAGGTAAAGTGAGGTAAAGTGTGGTAAAGTGAGGTAAAGTGTGGTAAAGTGAAGTAAAGTGTGGTAAAGTGATGTAAAGTGATGTAAAGTGAGGTAAAGTGAGGTAAAGTGTGGTAAAGTGAGGTAAAGTGTGGTAAAGTGAGGTAAAGTGTGGTAAAGTGTGGTAAAGTGAGGTAAAGTGTGGTAAAGTGAGGTAAAGTGTGGTAAAGTGAGGTAAAGTGTGGTAAAGTGAGGTAAAGTGAGGTAAAGTGAGGTAAAGTGTGGTAAAGTGAGGTAAAGTGTGGTAAAGTGAGGTAAAGTGTGGTAAAGTGAGGTAAAGTGTGGTAAAGTGAGGTAAAGTGAGGTAAAGTGAGGCAAAGTGAGGTAAAGTGAGGTAAAGTGTGGTAAAGTGAGGTATAGTGAGGTATAGTGAGGTAAAGTGAGGTATAGTGAGGTAAAGTGAGGTAAAGTGAGGCGGTGTTGCGTCGGGGGCCTGAGGAGGTGTGACATGACCCCAGATGGAACCAGGAAGTAGAAGCTCCACCAGGTTATTGTAGAACCAGGAAGTAGAAGCTCCACCAGGTTATTGTAGAACCAGGAAGTAGAAGCTCCATCAGGTTATTGTTTCACCACTACAGACGGGACGTCGCCCCCTACAGCCGTGGAGGAAAACAGGAGGAAGTGCAGCGGCTGGAGACCCACCTGGCGGCAGCAGTAGTCACACATGTCGCACTTGAACCTCTTCTCGTTCTTGTGGGACTTCTGGTGCTGGATCAGGGCGTAGCGCTCGTGGAACACGGCGTCGCAGTAGCGACACTTCTTGCCCGTCTCGATGAAGGAGTGCTGCTTCCGGAGGTGAACTCCTGCAGGACGAGGGACCCGTTAGAACAGTTCT
>NC_137660.1:29855130-29875130 GCF_963422515.1 Blennius ocellaris | reverse complement strand
ATTTAGCAGGTATCAGGGTCTGCTAGCTCGCTAGCTCAGCGGCTCCCCGCGCCGTCGTCATGCACCACCCTCCTCACCTCCACCCTCAGCACCCACCTTTCTTCTTGATCTTGGTGGGTTTTGGAGGCTTCATGTTCCCCACCACCTTCTCAGCGTTGACCTCAGACAGCAGACCCTCCTGCTGCTCCTCCTCAAAGTCGTACACGCTCACGTCCATGTCCTTGTCTCCTTCCGCGTAACGCAGGCGACTCTTTTTGCCCTGAAACACAAGTTGGTTGAGCTAGGCTCAAGCTAGGCTCAAGCTAGGCTATAGCTAGGCTCCAGCTAGACTATAGCTAGGCTCCAGCTAGACTATAGCTAGGCTATAGCTAGGCTATAGCTATAGCTAGGCTATAGCTAGGCTATAGCTATAGCTAGGCTCAAGCTAGGCTATAGCTAGGCTCCAGCTAGACTATAGCTAGGCTATAGCTAGGCTATAGCTAGGCTCCAGCTAGACTATAGCTAGGCTATAGCTATAGCTAGGCTCCAGCTAGGCTCCAGCTAGACTATAGCTAGGCTCCAGCTAGACTATAGCTAGGCTCCAGCCAGGCTCCAGCCAGACTATAGCTAGGCTATAGCTAGGCTCCAGCCAGACTATAGCTAGGCTATAGCTAGGCTCCAGCTAGACTATAGCTAGGCTATAGCTATAGCTAGGCTCCAGCTAGGCTCCAGCTAGACTATAGCTAGGCTCCAGCTAGACTATAGCTAGGCTCCAGCCAGGCTCCAGCCAGACTATAGCTAGGCTCCAGCTAGGCTCCAGCCAGACTATAGCTAGGCTATAGCTAGGCTCCAGCCAGACTATAGCTAGGCTATAGCTAGGCTCCAGCCAGGCTCCAGCCAGGCTCCAGCTAGACTATAGCTAGGCTCCAGCTAGACTATAGCTAGACTATAGCTAGGCTATAGCTAGGCTCCAGCCAGGCTCCAGCTAGACTATAGCTAGGCTCCAGCTAGACTATAGCTAGGCTCCAGCTAGACTCCAGCTAGGCTCCAGCTAGGCTCCAGCTAGGCTCCAGCCAGGCTCCAGCTAGACTATAGCTAGGCTCCAGCTAGGCTCCAGCTAGACCCAGCTAGGCTCCAGCTAGGCTCCAGCCAGGCTCCAGCTAGACTATAGCCAGGCTCCAGCCAGGCTCCAGCTAGGCTCCAGCTAGGCTATAGCTAGGCTCCAGCTAGGCTATAGCTAGGCTCCAGCTAGGCTATAGCTAGGCTCCAGCTAGACTCCAGCTAGGCTATAGCCAGGCTCCAGCTAGGCTCCAGCTAGGCTATAGCTAGGCTCCAGCTAGGCTCGAGCTAGGCTATAGCTAGGCTCCAGCTAGGCTCCACCTCCTCAGCCTCACCTTTTTGGATCTCTTGATGATCCCGGAGGGGGGATGGTAGTCGGGGTCTTTAGACCAGCTGGAGTCGTCGTTGGGGGGCTGCATGGGCTCCTCCTCTCCTCCCACCAGCTGGTTCCCCACCTCGTCCTCCTCCTCCTCCTGGTGGACCCCCACCTCGTCCTCCTCCTGCTCCACCGTCTCCACCTCCCCGTTCGCCCCCACCTTCACCACCTGGACATCAGACCAGACCGTTGGTCCACCTCGTCTCCTAAACCGAGCTCTTCCTCTTCACACGTTGAACAAACAGCGTTTCCATGGAGTTCAGAGAATCGGGGTTGTACTGGGAGGATTACTGACAGCAGTAAGAACATTGGTTCCTTTACACAACGTAGCAAACGTTCAAAGAAGACATGAGAATCAAAGCTCAATGAAATCGCATCCAATTCCCACCTTTTCTTCAAACATTGGCCGGTTCTGGATGGGGGAAGTTTTGTAAAAGCAACTCATTTAGAAAGTAAGAGTTCATGAGACACTGGGTTTGGTTTCCAGTGTCAAGTCGTTAAATGTCTAAACGTCCAAGTAAAGAGGGAAGCTGCTGACATTGAACCGTTACAGATTGGACCTAAAGTCTCGTCGACGCGACCAAACAGTAGAGCGGACGTAGTATCTCCTCCACCTGGAAGCCCTCGGGCAGCGGCAGCGTGTGGCAGATGACGGGGTCTCCGTCCTTCGGCATGGCCGTGGCGTCCACGTAGGTGCCTTGCTGCAGGGCCTCCACGGTGGAGGCGGAGACGGGGACCTGGACCAGCTGGAGCTCCCCGAGGCCCAGCGCCGCCTGCTCCTCCATGTTCACCACCTGAGGACGGAGGACGGCCGGACGTTAGGGAGGGACAGCGTCACCCTGTTAGCACCGCCCTACGGTGGACTACACCCCCAAACCAGTCCAGGAACTCAGTTGGAACTTTTCACTGCAGCCCCTTTAGATTCGGGGCTGCCCAACATGAACCGGGCAGCCGGAGGCTCCCGACGGTCAAACCACCAAGAAAATCTAGAGTTTTAGTTTCTTTAAAGTCCTGGATTTCAGTGTGACGGTCCGTGACGTGGAAATACGTGTCGGTAACAACAAACCGGCGTGGCGCCAGAGTACTTCCAGATGAAACTGCTGCTAAAACGTGGCACCGAAGGTTTTGCTCCAATGCATTCCCCGAAACATTTGTCTTGTTTGTTGCGTATGTTCACAACTGCAGGACTCCAGGACCTGCGGTAAGACACTGACCCCCTTTGCCCCTTGATGTCAATCTGTGGTGTGAGTTCAAACCCACAACTGACCACTTTCTGTACCGTATTTCCCGCACTATAAGCGCACCTAAATACCTCAAATTTTCTTAAAAGCTGCCAGTGCGCCTTATATATGGACGATTGTTCTACTCCAGGCTGCTATTTGACAGCTGAACAACTAGAGGCTTTTATTTTGACAACTCTAACTTCGCAACCGGATCTTCAGAGCGGACGACACTCCGCACAACACATTCATCACTCATGGTTGCACACCAACATTCTAACAAACCAAAATAAACTAGATGAAATAATGACTCCCTAAACTGGGGAACAAAAACACATAAACACAATCAACACAACACCAAGCCCAACAACAACCCACAATAACCTCCAACAACACAAAACATGAATTTGTCGCTGCAAGGCATGATGGGACATCATGCCTTGCAGCGACAAATTCAACCTGAGCTCCTCAGTGCAGCCGATAGAAACTCCCATAATTCATTGCAGCTGTTTGTGGTGTTTTAAATGCAATTATTGGGGGTTCTATTTGGTTTGTGGTGTCGGTAATAATTGTGTTGTGTTGTGTTTTTGTTGCTTAGTTCATGTAGTTTAGTTTATTATTATTATTATTATTACTGGTAGTTGTAAGTTGTCAACCAGTAGTGAAGAAGGTTTTGTGTGTAGTGTCCTCCTGGCATAGGCTGCAGGTAGGACTATCAAAATAAAGCATGTGCACCTCTCTGGGTGTTAGAAGCAATGGAAAATGTAACTTAATGGCTTTGAGCTATAAAGGTTATGACCACTGGTCTATTCCATGCGCCTTATAGGGCGGTGCGCCTTATATATGAATGAAGTTGTAAATTATGTCAATCAATGTAGGTGCGCCTTATAGTCCGGTGCCTTATAGGGCAGAAAATACGGTACCCTGAAGGCTCGGAGGAGGATCCTGCTGGGCTGCAAGGATCCAGAACCTCCTGGATTTACACTCTGGGTCAGACACGTCAGGTCTTACATTACAGCTGGAAGAAAACCAGATACACAAAACATTCCACGACGTTTGGGATCCTCTTCTTGCCTATTTTCACAAGACGGATGCAGTTGAAATTGTACAACTGTATACTAATGATGTGTAAGGAAAGCTACTGGAGATCAGTGAATTACCCTACATCTTCGTGTGCATTTTGATGTGTTTCATTGTATTTGTGTTTCCTTTCACCCCGTCTGGCTTGTTCCATGTTGACCGTTTGGTTCAGGAGGAAGAAAAGAGGGAAAGACTACAGGTGATTTCCAACGGAACGTCGTTTAACTGAATGTTGAATAAACAAACCTTGTTTAAAACATTTGTCTTGTTCTTGAGGATTCAGGGCCGTTAGCCGGCTCCTTTCCGTGTCTCATGACCCGTGACCCCGGTTCTCTCATGGCCCCTGTTCTCTCATGGCCCGTGACCCCTGTTCTCTCATGACCCGTGACCCCGGTTCTCTCATGGCCCCTGTTCTCTCATGGCCCGTGACCCCTGTTCTCTCATGACCCGTGACCCCGGTTCTCTCATGGCCCCTGTTCTCTCATGGCCCGTGACCCCTGTTCTCTCATGGCCCGTGAACCCGGTTCTCTCATGACCCCTGTTCTCTCATGACCCGTGACCCCTGTTCTCTCATGACCCCTGTTCTCTCATGGCCCGTGACCCCTGTTCTCTCATGACCCGTGACCCCTGTTCTCTCATGACCCGTGACCCCTGTTCTCTCATGACCCCTGTTCTCTCATGACCCGTGACCCCTGTTCTCTCATGACCCGTGACCCCTGTTCTCTCATGACCCGTGACCCCAGTTCTCTCATGACCCGTGACCCCAGTTCTCTCATGACCCGTGACCCCTGTTCTCTCATGACCCGTGACCCCAGTTCTCTCATGACCCGTGACCCCAGTTCTCTCATGACCCGTGACCCCAGTTCTCTCATGACCCGTGACCCCAGTTCTCTCATGACCCGTGACCCCTGTTCTCTCATGACCCGTGACCCCAGTTCTCTCATGACCCATGAACCCTGTTCTCGCATGAACCCGGTTCTCTCATGACCCGTGAACCCTGTTCTCTCATGACCCGTGACCCCAGTTCTCTCATGACCCGTGACCCCTGTTCTCTCATGACGAGGATAGAACCTAACAGGCACTGATGCAGTTACAGAGTCTGATCTGATTACAAGTTCCAGTCCCAGTAACATCGTGGACGACGACGAGCATTTTGTGACTTTACTCAACTGACTTGATAGTTTGATTGATCAATTCACTGTTTTACCTTTATTGAATGTTGTTCTTTTTGTAAAGGATTGCTGTATTTAGCACCTGAACGTTGTGTTTTTTTTTATTTAAATGGACTTTATGATGAGATGGTCATTTCCAGGACTAAGAGTTAGTTTTGGTCAAAATATACATATTTCCACCGCGTATAATCTGCACCACAGCAAAGAAAAACTCAAAAGTGTAAATGTAAAGGTTATTATGTGTTTGAAACGGCTGTTGTAATGATCGATCGGCGCTCCCGATTCGTCGACGGGACGATTTATTCCCTCCGTCAGTTTTCCCGCCTTGAGAATTGCGTCGCCTCCAGGAGGTTTCTGGGACATTGACCAACACGCGTCTACACCTTGAGGATAAAAAAGGAGTTTTAACAACGGACCTGGAGCGTGATGATCTGCGTCTGGTCCACCGTGGTGACGGTAGCTTGGTGAGCGCCGCCCGCTACGCCTCCAACCACGCCCACCGTGGCCGACGGGCCTCCGACCGCGGCGTCGATCACCTGCACGGGGGGAAGGTCGTTTTAAACGGCGCCGTCAAGCACGGCGGCGCGTCTCGGCGGCGAGCTCACCTCCGTCTTCATCTGCAGGAGGGTCGGGTCCAACGAGTCCATGACCATCATCTCCACCCCCGCCCCCGCCCCCATGCTGACCCCCACCCCGGCCTCCATCAGCTGCTGCTGGGCCTGGGAGGCGACCACCATCCCCTCTCCGTGACCTGAAAGGCAGCATGAGCAGCAGGTCCATGGGTCCGCCGCCACCGTGACACTGAGCACGGAGGACACGTGGTGGACACCCACCTTGTTCCAGGACCACTCCGGCCTGTCCCTCCACCACGCCTCCAGCCTGGGCGGCCTGCTGCAGGAGGTCGGCCACCATGGCGTCCTGGCTGTGGACCGTCTGGATGGACGGGAAGTCTTTAGAGGGAAGCTCCACCACTCCGACCCCCTCTGTTGGCCCAACATCCATGCTGGGAGGGAACTGGAGGGAAACAAGCATCGAGCTGTTAGACTCGCATCCATCAGCACCACAATATATCAGACAATATCAGGTAACAGAGAATATACCACATCCATCAGCACCAGAATATACCACATCGATCAGGTAACAGAGAATATACCACATCAATCAGCACCAGAATAAACCACATCCATCAGCACCAGAATATACCACATCGATCAGGTAACAGAGAATATACCACATCAATCAGCACCAGAATAAACCACATCCATCAGCACCAGAATATACCACATCGATCAGCACCAGAATATATCAGACAATAGCAGGTAACAGGGAATAAACCACATCGATCAGCACCAGAATATACCACATCGATCAGGTAACAGGGAATAAACCACATCGATCAGCACCAGAATATTAGATTCAACTTTATTGTCATTACCAATGCAACGAAATGCAGTTTAGCATCTCACCAGAAGTGCAACATCGCAAGTAACAGATATTATATACACACTCACATATATAGATAATAAATAAATAGGGAACAGCGTGAAGTTGCTATTGCTAGAATTTATATTTACATGATATTACATTTAATGAACTAAATGCCATTAACGTGCTTTAACGGGGTGAGAGGTCAGTCGAGTGACAGCTCTATCTATATATATATATATATATATATACCAGACATTAGTTAACAGAGAATAAACCACATTGATCAGGTAACAGAGAATAAACCACATCAGTCCACTGGAACAACAGAACAACCACATGAAGGAAACACTGGATATGAACACTGGCTGGCTGAGCTCAAGCTAGTTTGACATGTTGTAGGTCTGAGAACACACACACACACACACACACACACACACACACACACACACACACACACACACACACACACACACACACACACACACACACACACACACACACACACACACACACACACACACACACACACACACACACACACACACACACTTCAAGGACAACGTTCTTCACACGACTATGAATTTTCCCGAAATACGACGTGTTTTGAGCATCTTGACTGCTGTATTTTCTGCACTATAAGGCACCGGATTACAAGGCACCGCACTATAAGGCACCGGATTACAAGGCACCGCACTATAAGGCACCGCACTATAAGGCACCGCACTATAAGGCACCAGATTATAAGGCGCACCTCCATCAATTGACATCATTTACAACTTCATTCATATATAAGGCGCACCGCATTATAAGGCACATGCAATAGACCAGTGGTCATAACCTTTATAGCTCAAAGCCATTAGGCTACATCTTCCACTGATTCTAACACCCGGAGAGGTGCACACGCTTTATTTTGATAGTCCTACCTGCAGCCTATGCCAGGAGGACACTACACACTAAACCTTCTTCACTACTGGTTGACAACTTACAACTACCGGTAATAAACTAAACTACATGAACTAAGCAACAACAACACAACACAACACAATTATGACCGACACCACAAACCAAATAGAACCCCCAATAATTGCATTTAAAACACCACAAACAGAAACTCCCATAATTCATTGCAGCTATCGGCTGCACTGAGGAGCTCAGGATGCAAGGCATGATGGGAATTCATGTTTTGTGTTGTTGGAGGTTATTGTGGGTTGTTGTTGGGCTTGGTGTTGTGTTGATTGTGTTTATGTGTTTTTGTTCCCCAGTTTAGGGAGTCATTATTTCATCTAGTTTATTTTGGTTTGTTAGAATGTTGGTGTGCAACCATGAGTGATGAAGGTGTTGTGTGGAGTGTCAAAATAAAAGCTTCTGGTTGTTCAGCTGTCAAATAGCAGTCTGGAGTAGAGCAATTCTTCCATATACAAGGCGCACCGGGCTATAAGGCGCACTGGCAGCTTTTGAGAACATTTGAGGTATTTAGGTGCCTTATAGTGCGGGAAATACGGTACTTTTAATTTCGTTGGCTGCAGACGAATCCGTCCAGACTCTGGACGGTCAGGGAGATGAACGACTGAATCCAGGCCTCAGTTCAACATCAAGGATGAGCCAAGACGTCCCCATACAGGAAGTCGTCCAGTCGGAGCACGGCGGTTACTAGTCAGCAGTTTGGACGAGTTCCATTTCTGTCTTTTATGCTCAATATTTGCTCGACACAAGTTTGCAATCTGACTGTTGCAACGGCATTCCAGCACTGTGCGTGTCAAAATATTTGCTCTGGATTGTGTCAGCAGGTCATATCTCTGTGTTCCGTCACAGCAGGTCAGGAGGTCAAAAGTCACAGACGAAGGACTAAAAAAAACTAAATAAGCTGCAGCGACGCTTGTGATCCACAAATGATGAAAACACTTTAAACTAATTCTGAGTCAGTTATTTGTCATTGAAGAGTAAAACCATGATCTACTGAAGCGTTGGTTTCAATCACTACCAGAATCCACACGGGAAAATCAAAAATGGAGGACGCAGGTTTAGTTGTTGATGTTATATGATGTCAATATATCCTCATTACGTGCATACAAACACACATTTCCTGCGTTTCATTTCCCCCCAGTGTGTCTTTGCCCCTACAAAGAGTGGTACAATGTAGGGTCGTGAACGAGCAGCGACGTCACGTCATTACAACAATAAAGGATGAAGAACGTAGAATCGCGGCTCAACTGGTGTCTGAAGCTGGGAGCTTCCTGTACCTTTCACAGTAAAAGCCCACAGTTCCAGGAGGTTCATTACAGACTTGTTGAGAGTGACGGAACATTCTAGTGAATCACACAACAACTACAGGACATTAAAGACACACCATCACACTCATGGTTCTAACAATCCACATCTCACACATTTATCTTCCATTTTAATAATGTGGAGCGATAAAGGAGCTGCAATGCATTATGGGAGTTTCTGTTTGTGGTGTTTTAAATGTAATTATCAGGGTTATGTTAGGTTTGTAGTGTTGCTAATTGTGTTTTTGTTGCTTAGTTCATGTAGTTTAGTTTATTAGTTGTAAGTCGTCAACCAGCAGTGAAGAAGGTTTAATGTGTAGTGTCTTCCTGTGGGACTGTCAAAATAAAAGACTGGTGTGTCGTGTCCTCCTGGTGTGGTCTTCCTGTGGGACTGTCAAAATAAAAGACTGGTGTGTCGTGTCCTCCTGGTGTGGTCTTCCTGTGGGACTGTCAAAATAAAAGACTGGTGTGTAGTGTCCTGGTGTGGTCTTCCTGTGGGACTGTCAAAATAAAAGACTGGTGTGTAGTGTCCTCCTGG
Organism: Blennius ocellaris; assembly: GCF_963422515.1. NCBI lineage: Eukaryota > Metazoa > Chordata > Actinopteri > Blenniiformes > Blenniidae > Blennius > Blennius ocellaris. The sequence continues at coordinate 29,866,011 of NC_137660.1, read as the reverse complement.
TGTGGTCTTCCTGTGGGACTGTCAAAAAAAAAGACTGGTGTGTAGTGTCCTCCTGGCATGGTCTTCCTGGGGGACTGTCAAAATAAAAGACTGATGTGTAGTGTCCTCCTGGTGTGGTCTTCCTGGGGGACTGTCAAAATAAAAGACTCGTGTGTCGTGTCCTCCTGGCATGGTCTTCCTGTGGGACTGTCAAAATAAAAGACTGGTGTGTAGTGTCCTCCTGGCAGGGTCTTCCTGTGGGACTGTCAAAATAAAAGACTGGTGTGTAGTGTCCTCCTGGCAGGGTCTGCCTGTGGGACTGTCAAAATAAAAGACTGGTGTGTCGTGTCCTCCTGGCATGGTCTTCCTGTGGGACTGTCAAAATAAAAGACTGGTGTGTCGTGTCCTCCTGGTGTGGTCTTCCTGTGGGACTGTCAAAATAAAAGACTGGTGTGTAGTGTCCTCCTGGCATGGTCTTCCTGGGGGACTGTCAAAATAAAAGACTGGTGTGTAGTGTCCTCCTGGCATGGTCTTCCTGTGGGACTGTCAAAATAAAAGACTGGTGTGTCGTGTCCTCCTGGTATGGTCTTCCTGTGAGACTGTCAAAATAAAAGACTGGTGTGTCGTGTCCTCCTGGCATGGTCTTCCTGTGGGACTGTCAAAATAAAAGACTGATGTGTCGTGTCCTCCTGGCATGGCCTTCCTGTGGGACTGTCAAAATAAAATGTCTGCGGCTCTCTGACTGTAGCGTTCAGTGGGAACCGGGACCAAATGGCTCTGTGAGCGTTAAAGGTTAACGACCTCTGGTCTAGATGAAGATGCGTCTCGGTTCTTGACAGAACCACATAAGGTATACGCTCAGAACACAGACATCCCAGTACCAGAAGAGGAACCGGTTGTACACAGAGTACACCACGCTGACCTCGGGAATCCCCGCAGAGCGTTGGTGATACAGTCGGACCAACACGTTGTAAATAAAGACGCCAGACTGTACAATGCAGTCAGTCCTGAGTGAGACGTCCAGGTGATCAGTTCCCTTGGAGTGCAGTCCCTGACTACATTGTGCCATGATGTTAACGTTGGGCCAGACCCATCCGTCCAGGAGGAGAGGGTACTTTCCCTCGCAGCAAAGGTCAGGGTATTATAAAGCCTCTGGTGACCTCCGTCTGTCAGACCAGGTAAGACACACGTAGGGTCCAGCTGGATTGGGATATTGAAAATAGAACACAGTACATTTATAACGCTGGACCAACATCGCTATACATTTAAAACTATACAATATAGTTTTAAAGTGTTTTTGACGCATTGACAACCGTCCAGTGGGAGGACGGTTCTGTACAGTCTGTCTTCTGGCACCGTCAACCCGTCCAGCAGCGTTTAATCATTTTAGGACAGTAGAGCAGCTGTCCCCTCGTGGCACCGCCATCCATCCATCCAGCAGTAGTTCTGGTCTGTATAGTCTGTCTTCTCGTGCTGTCAACCCATCCAGCAGTGTTTTGTTATTTTAGAATAGTAAAGAAGCTGTCCCCTCGTGGCACCGCCATCCATCCATCCATCCATCCATCCACCCAGCTGTGGTTGTGGTCTGTATAGTCTGTCCTCTCGTGGCACCGCCATCCACCCAGCAGTAGTTCTGGTCTGTATAGTCTGTCTTCTCGTGCTGTCAACCCATCCAGCAGTGTTTTGTTATTTTAGAATAGTAAAGAAGCTGTCCCCTCGTGGCACCGCCATCCATCCATCCATCCATCCATCCACCCAGCTGTGGTTGTGGTCTGTATAGTCTGTCCTCTCGTGGCACCGCCATCCACCCAGCAGTAGTTCTGGTCTGTATAGTCTGTCTTCTCGTGCTGTCAACCCATCCAGCAGTGTTTTGTTATTTTAGAATAGTAAAGAAGCTGTCCCCTCGTGGCACCGCCATCCATCCATCCATCCATCCATCCAGCAGTAGTTCTGGTCTGTATAGTCTGTCTTCTCGAGCTGTCAACCCATCCAGCAGTGTTTTATTATTTTAGAACAGTAGAGCAGCTGTCCCCTCGGCACTGCCATCCATCCATCCATCCATCCATCCAGCAGTGTTTTATTATTTTAGAACAGTAGAGCAGCTGTCCCCTCGTGGCACCGCCATCCATCCACCCATCCATCCACCCAGCTGTGGTTCTGGTCTGTATAGTCTGTCTTCTCATGCTGTCAACCCATCCAGCAGTGTTTTATTATTTTAGAATAGTAAAGAAGCTGTCCCCTCGGCACTGCCATCCATCCACCCACCCATCCAGCAGTGGTTGTGGTCTGTAGAGTCTGTCCCCTCGTGGCACCGCCATCCATCCATCCATCCAGCAGTAGTTCTGGTCTGTATAGTCTGTCTTCTCGAGCTGTCAACCCGTCCAGCAGTGTTTTATTATTTTAGAACAGTAGAGCAGCTGTCCCCTCGGCACTGCCATCCATCCATCCAGCAGTGGTGGTTGTGGTCTGTATAGTCTGTCCCCTCGTGGCACCGCCATCCATCCAGCAGTGTTTTATTATTTTAGAACAGTAAAGAAGCTGTCCCCTCGTGGCACCGCCATCCATCCATCCACCCACCCATCCAGCAGTGGTTGTGGTCTGTAGAGTCTGTCCCCTCGTGGCACCGCCATCCAGCCAGCCAGCAGTGTTTTTGTAGCTCTCCCAGCAGAGTCGTAGAGGGAGCTCTCTCTCTGCTGTACCATCTCTGCGGCTAAGAGGCTGTAAGTGGGCTTAGGACAGGAGACAGGCGGGGGACGAGAGCAGCAGCAGGCGGGAGACCATAGCGGAGCCCCGGGCACGGGGGAGAGGAGCTGACGGTGGATCTTCCGGAGGAGGACGTGAAGGAGGACTTCTTCATGTCATTGGGATCTTCAAGGATTTTTTTTTTTTTTTTTTTTTATGTCGCTCATTTTTCCCGTATTAGCTTTTAGCACATTTCTGTGTGTAATTCTCAACTACACGACTTGGCGTTCACCCAATAACTGCACCCATTTACCAGTTAAATGTAATTTAAAATGTCGTTTTCGGTGTTTTACTGTGGCCACTGTTTTTAAATGTTTCAGATATTAGTTCGAGGTGCCGAAGGTGTAGGCCTCAAGCCTGAGCTAGGCTAACTAGCGAGCTAACGCTAGCCGCTCGATTTATTCACAATTCGTTCCGTGACAGGCTTAAAACTATCTTTTAAGTTGATTTTATTCATTTATAATGTGCTGCAGACTGTTTTCCATTGTTCTGGTGGAGACGGCCGGCTCAGGGCGGACACATTAGCGCCTAGCTGCTAACGTTAGCTCGTGGCTAATAACTTCATGGCGCCACTTCCATTAAAGACGGAAACAAAGAGAAAATGGACGCCTCGGCCTCAGCTCTCCCACACGGCCACTAAAACTGTCCCCGCGAGCACCCACACCTCCGCGGGCACACGCCGACACACCCGGCCCGCTCCGAGTTTGATCCCAACTCGGGCTATTTGTACGCATTTTGACTGGGTTTTCGACAACGATAGAGGGAGACAAACACTCTCCGACGGAGCTGCCCGGGACCGGAGCCCCATCGTGACACCTAGAGGCCGATTAAAGACCCTGCAAACAGGGGGAAAAAGTACCGGGCGCTTACCCGTGCGGGGTGTTGCTGCTCCCGCGGAACTCGACCGGCAGCACTCGGTCCGTGCGACAAAGTTGCGGCGGCCGCGAAGAAGTACGGGCTTGTGGGCAGTTTGTTTTAATCCCTCTCCTTTAGCAGAATAGCTGGGACCACAAAATGGCAGTTGGGCGCTCAGTGCGCCTGTGCGGCCGCTGGGGGGTGGTGTCGAAGCGGCTGCACCGCCGCTGATTGGCCGCTGGGGGGTGGTGTCGTAGCGGCCTGCACCGCCGCTGATTGGCCGCTGGGGGGTGGTGTCGTAGCGGCTTGCACCGCCGCTGGTTGGCCGCTGGGGGCGCTATAACGTCCACCAGGAGGCGGGGGCGGCGGGGCGGCGGCTTCTTCATTCTCACCGTGATTTAAAAAATAAATCACCTTTATTTATAAAGAGGACCGCCTCTTTAAAAACGTTTTAAATACAAAGTGACTTGACAGGAAACACGTTTTCAACCTGAATTAAAAGCTATATAATAATATAAAAATATTAAAATGTAAATCATATGAGGAATTAAAACCAGAGAGCGTCACCTTCAGTTATCTTCATGTCTTTGTGTTGATTCATTTCAGACAAGATACAAAAAAAGAAATGCAGAACAACAAAACACACACAATCATATATGATAATAATATATACACACATGTATAATTCAACATCTGAAAATCAAATGTGAATCTGGAGGAGCATTTTGAAAGGAGGGTAGATTATTATTATTTAGTTTGTCGTCCTGAGTTTTGGGATCAACAAAAACATGCACGAGGATTAAAAATCAGCTTCTTCACCAAACTGCTGTCGGTCACTCATGAAGAAAAACTGAATTTACTCATCTGTATTATGATTGTACACCCGTTTTGTGTATATTTCTGTTGCACAATTAAATCATTGTAAAACCTTTGATTTAGTGACTAAATGGCCTCGTTCAGCTCACCTGCAATCCCCTCGCCGACCGGCAGGGGGCGACGATCGCCGCTAGAACCGTTGTTGTGGATTATAATGGTTTATTTATTTCTCTATCAGACACCACGCGGAGGAAATAATCCAAACAAAAGGGAAATCATGGATATTATCGTGTAGACTGTCCGTGGAAACAAACATCTCACACACACACACACAGTGAGGGTTTCAAATGAAGACGTCATATTTATTTTCCTCGTCCAGCCGATGACGTCACGTCATCAACAGCCGCTCCAGGTGGGGGGAGAAAAACACGCAACAGGACCGTCAAACCATTAATAACGGAAACATATATTTTCTTCTCCTACAAATCTGCCTCAAACATTCATAACAGGTTTATTATCCTATTATTATTATTTATTATCCACTTGAGTTCCAAACCAACAGAAAGGCCAGTGAAGTGGTGCAACAGGAACTTTTAGATTAACTTATAGGCCAATCAAATGTCAAACATCAGAACCGTCTCACTTCAGGTCCAACCAGCTGTTGACCAGCTGTTGACCAGCTGTTAACCACCAAGAACACTGAATATTGTTTAACACGTTTTCTAAAAGACTCAGAGCATCAACATTCACCTCAAAGTCCCAACGTCAGGGTGAGACTGTGGACACCTGGAGACTATGGACACATGGACACCTGGAGACTATGGACACCTGAGGACTGTGGACACATGGACACTGTGGACACCTGGAGACTGTGGACACCTGGAGACTGTGGACACCTGAGGACTGTGGACACCTGGAGACTGTGGACACCTTAAGACTATGGACACATGGGGACTGTGGACACATGGAGACTGTGGACACGAGGACTGTGGACACATGGAGACTGTGGACACATGAGGACTGTGGACACCTGGAGACTGGACACATGGAGACTGTGGACACCTGGAGACTGTGGACACATGAGGACTGTGGACACCTGGAGACTGTGGACACATGGAGACTGTGGACACCTGGAGACTGTGGACACATGAGGACTGTGGACACCTGGAGACTGTGGACACATGGAGACTGTGGACACATGAGGACTGTGGACACCTGGAGACTGTGGACACATGACTGTGGACACCTGGAGACTGTGGACACATGGAGACTGTGGGCACATGAGGACTGTGGACACCTGAGGACTGTGGACACCTGGAGACTGTGGGCACCTGAGGACTGTGGACACCTGAAGACTATGGACACATGGGGACTGTGGACACATGGAGACTGTGGACACGAGGACTGTGAACACATGGGGACTGTGGATACATGGAGACTGTGGACACATGAGGACTGTGGACACCTGGAGACTGTGGACACATGGAGACTGTGGGCACATAAGGACTGTGGACACCTGGAGACTGTGGGCACCTGAGGACTGTGGACACCTGAAGACTATGGACACATGGGGACTGTGGACACATGGAGACTGTGGACACGAGGACTGTGAACACATGGGGACTGTGGACACATGGAGACTGTGGACACATGAGGACTGTGGACACCTGGAGACTGTGGACACCTGGAGACTGTGGACACATGAGGACTGTGGACACATGAGGACTGTGGACACCTGGAGACTGTGGACACCTGGATCCCCCTGTGTTTTCTCTGAAATGGTTCCACTCTGATATTCAGAAAGTTTCTCTTCCCAAATTTGCCAAAACATGTTTCAAAAGCATTTTATTGTTTAAATCTTGAAGGTTTGTCACATTTTTAATGTTTTAATCACATTTACAGTTGATCAAAGCCAAAACACTAAAAGTGTCAAAGCAGCTGGACGTTCTGAGGCACTTCGTTCTGTTTGTTCCTTAAAATGAATCCAAAACATCTTTTAGTGGAAAACGATCCTGATCCTGTCCTGAAGGAGTGAGACAGTGAGGAGTGAGACAGTGAGGAGTGAGACAGTGAGGAGTGAGACAGTGAAGGAGTGAGACAGTGAGACAGTGAGGAGTGAGACAGTGAGGAGTGAGACAGGGAGACACTGAGGAGTGAGGAGTGAGACAGGGAGACACTGAGGAGTGAGACAGGGAGACAGTGAGGAGTGAGACAGTGAAGGAGTGAGACAGTGAGGAGTGAGACAGGGAGACACTGAGGAGTGAGACAGTGAAGGAGTGAGACAGTGAGGAGTGACACAGGGAGACACTGAGGAGTGAGACAGTGAAGGAGTGAGACACTGAGGAGTGAGACAGTGAAGGAGTGAGACACTGAGGAGTGAGACAGGGAGACAGTGAGGAGTGAGACAGGGAGACAGTGAGGAGTGAGACACTGAGGAGGAAGAAGGAGCAGGAGGAGGAGGAGGAGAAGAAGGAGCAAGAGGAGGAGGAGGAGCAGAACGAGGAGGAAGAGGAGGAGGAGGAAGAGCAGGAGGAAGAGCAGGAGGAGGAGCAGGAGGAGCAGGAGGAGAAAGGAGGAGAAAGGAGGAGAAAGGAGGAGGAGAAAGAAGGAGCAAGAGGAGGAGGAGGAGCAGCAGGAGGAGGAAGAGGAGGAGGAGGAGCAGCAGGAGGAGAAAGGAGGAGGAGAAAGAAGGAGAAAGAAGGAGGAGAAAGGAGGAGGAGAAAGGAGGAGGAGCAGGAGGAGAAAGGAGGAGAAAGGAGGAGAAAGGAGGAGAAAGGAGGAGGAGCAGGAGGAGAAAGGAGGAGAAAGGAGGAGAAAGGAGGAGGAGCAGGAGGAGAAAGGAGGAGAAAGGAGGAGGAGCAGGAGGAGAAAGGAGGAGGAGCAGGAGGAGAAAGGAGGAGAAAGAAGGAGGAGCAGGAGGAGAAAGAAGGAGGAGAAAGGAGGAGCAGGAGGAGAAAGGAGGAGGAGAAAGGAGGAGGAGCAGGAGGAGAAAGGAGGAGAAAGGAGGAGAAAGGAGGAGAAAGAAGGAGGAGCAGGAGGAGAAAGGAGGAGGAGCAGGAGGAGAAAGGAGGAGGAGAAAGAAGGAGGAGCAGGAGGAGGAGCAGGAGGAGAAAGGAGGAGCAGGAGGAGAAAGGAGGAGAAAGAAGGAGGAGCAGGAGGAGAAAGCAGGAGGAGAAAGCAGGAGGAGAAAGAAGGAGGCCACAGTGTCTGATCAGAATCAGGATTAAAAAATCATCCAAGTTTCTCCATTTTGACATTTTTCATCAACTTCAGTCTGTAAATCACCAGAATATGATTCTTTATATAATAATTCTTCAACTTCTCCTACTTCAGACTTCAAACCAAGTTACTTCCACTAGTTACACGTTGTAATCTGATACTGCAGTGATTTAAATCATAAAATCTTCCTCAGATTGTAAAAGAATAAAGTTTATAGTTATAATGACCAGAGAGTGGAAACATCCACATCGAGTGCTCACAGGGTCACTGCTGCTGGGGTAGTGAGTAACTAAGTAGTAGTTAGTTACTCACTACTCCAGCAGTAGTGAGTAACTAAGTAGTAGTTAGTTACTCACTACTCCAGCAGTAGTGAGTAACTAAGTAGTAGTTACTACAGCATTCATGTGTTTCTTCGTTGGGCTCTCAGAAGATAAACCAGAAGATCCAGAGTTCAGTCAGTGAGTCTGTAGGAGCTGCTGCACCTCCTGCTCCTCCTCCTCCTCCTGCTGCACCTCCTGCTGCTCATCCTCCTGCTCCTCATCCTCCTCCTGCTGCACCTCCTGCTGCTCATCCTCCTGCTCCTCATCCTCCTGCTGCTCCCCCCGCTCCTCCTCCTGCTCCTCCCCCCCCTCCTCCTCCTCTCTCCTCCCCCTGCTCCTCCTCCTGCTCCCCCCCCTCCTCCTCCAGCAGCAGCAGGGTCACCAGGAGGTCAGAGGTCATCTCCCAGCAGGGGAGGAGGGGGAGGAGGAAGAGGAGGAAGAGGAGGAAGAGTCTCATGTTTCCTCTGGATGAATCTCAGAGTTCAGTCATGCTTTTATTTTCTTTCTTTCAGTCCGGGAGCGACGACTTCCTGTTGAGCTTCAGCCGCCGGCGTGGAGGCGGCGCCCGCTGCTCTCGCTCTGCGTCGTCGGGGTCAAAGGTCACGACCTCCTTCTCAAGTCTTTCAAGAGTTTGTTCTGCTTTCATGTCACGTCACCGCGACTTCCTCTGCCTTCAAAATAAAGCAACAGTGACTGAAGTTTCACCAACGGTCTCAAGGGAAAACGGACTTCAGGGTTTCTGTTTCCATGACAACGGCGCCGGAGCCACTGACAACGCAACTGTTTTGAAAATGCTCCGTCTCCATGGAAACGGCGACGGCAGTCACCAGTAGTTCTGCACATGCTCAGTAGAGACGACCAGGACAACGTCGCCCTCCAGTGTCGCGACTCCCAGTTCACATTCTCCCGGGACTTGGTGCTTTTATTTTGACATGTCACCGTGATAGCGACTGTTCTCTGGGCCCCCACAGCGCCCCCAGTGGCTGCACAGTCAAACTGCATCATTCTCAGCCTCTGCTGTTTCCACGGAAACGCTGTTTTAAAAAAAAACTTTGACACGTAAACAAAAAACTTTTCTAAAAGGCAAAAAGTGATGTTTTCACGTGAAATGAGGATTTAAAAGAGAAAAACACGTCTGAAGAAACAAACACAACTTTTATAAAACATTCCCACAACGAAACGACTCATAGAAAGTTTAGGTTTTCATATAAAAACTGGATCAAGTTGCATTTATAACAGAATCTTTTCTAGAATTGTTCTGGATTTAAAGCAACTTGTGTGATTTTTTTTCATTTGGACCTGAGCGGTGGAAGGATTTTACTGCTTTGAACTTTTTAACAGTTTGTTGTGGTTTTACACATTCTCTTACTTAAATGTTTTCCCTTTTCTCATTTGTCGTGTTTAGTTTGTTTGTTTAGTCAGTTGAGCTGTTTTAAAAAAAAAATTCTATTAAAGCAAATGAAACAGTTTCAGTTAATTAACAGTTTTTAGCAACGTTCACCTTCTTGAGCTGTTTAACAGCTTCAATGTAACTTTTCCTTCTTTTCTTTGAAGTTTTTCTTTGTGTTTAATCATTCTCATGTCAGTAAGAAGTTAATATAATGTGAGGTTGATACTTTTGTCCCACACATCTCTGGTTCGACCGGAGTCCTTCTGAAAGACAGGAAATTCAAAATAAAATATATATATATATATATTTATATTTATATAAATAAATAAGATTGAGCGGAAGCTTCATTCTCCCTCCAGGACGTGGAGCAACAGATCAAAGAGTTCAAAGAAGAAGAACACAGAGTTGCACAATATTTATCGTCTCTTATAAAGAGACTGGAAAAGCAGCAGGTGGTAAAAAGAAAAGTTTCACAGCTGAGAGTCGCTGGGATGAACGAGTGAATCTGGGATGAACGAGTGAATCTGGTGGAAGAATAAAGGCGCCTGAAAGCACATCATGTTGTCCAGTGTGAAACCTGAACGTCTGTAGGGAGGGTGCGAGGGTGTGTGTAGGGAGGGTGAGAGGGTGTGTGTAGGGAGGATGAGAGGGTGTGTGTAGGGAGGGTGAGAGGGTGTGTGTAGGGAGGGTGAGAGGGTGTGTGTAGGGAGGGTGAGAGGGTGTGTGTAGGGAGGGTGAGAGGGTGTGTGTAGGGAGGGTGAGAGGGTGTGTGTAGGGAGGGTGAGAGGGTGTGTGTAGGGAGGGTGAGAGGGTGAGAGGGTGAGCAGCGGGGTCAGAAGGCGGTGCTCGCCATGCTCCCTGGAGCGAAGATCCTGGGCAGCCCGTCCTGAGACGTCTCCACATGCCTGTGCGCCATCTTGCCCTCCTCGCCTGGAGGACACAGGAGGAACCAGTGAGGGACGAGGGACCCCCCCCCAGAGGACAGTGACGCCCCCCAGAGGACGGCGACGCCCCCTGTAGGACGGCTCCGCCCCCCAGAGGACAGAGGTGTCCCCCCGGAGGACGGTGACGCCCCCCCGGAGGACGGCTCCACCCCCCAGGGGACGGCGGCACCCCCCAGAGGACGGTGACGCCCCCCAGAGGACGGCTCCGCCCCCCAGAGGACAGAGGTGTCCCCCCGGAGGACGGCGACGCCCCCCCGGAGGACGGCGACGCCCCCCGGAGGACGGCTCCACCCCCCAGAGGACGGCGACACCCCCCAGAGGACAGTGACGCCCCCCAGAGGATGGCGACACCCCCCAGAGGACAGTGACGCCCCCCAGAGGATGGCGACGCCCCCCAGAGGACAGTGACGCCCCCTGTAGGACGGCTCCACCCCCCAGAGGACAGTGACGCCCCCCCCGTAGGACTGCGACGCCCCTCGGAGGACGGCTCCACCCCCCAGAGGACGGCGACGCCCCCCAGAGGACAGTGACGCCCCCTGTAGGATGGCTCCGCCCCCTGTAGGACGGCTCCGCCCCCCAGAGGACGGCTCCGCCCCCCAGACGTCCTGTCTTACCC
>NC_137660.1:29835130-29850130 GCF_963422515.1 Blennius ocellaris | reverse complement strand
GGGGGGGAGCAGGGGGGGGAGAAGGGTGGGGGGACGCCTCTGTCCTGGAGGGACCTGACCACACACACACACACACACACACACACACACACACACACACACGTTTTTGTAACAATCACAATAAAACTGAAATAAATCTCATTTTAGATTTAATTGTGACTTTACTGACCCTATTGACCCTACTAACCCTACTGACTCTACTCTACCAACCCTACTGACCCTACTGACTCTACTCTACCAACCCTACTGACTCTACTCTGCTAACTCTACCCTACTAACCCTACTGACTCTACTCTACCAACCCTACTGACTCTACTGACTCTACTCTGCTAACTCTACCCTACTAACCCTACTGACTCTACTCTACCAACCCTACTGACTCTACTCTGCTAACTCTACCCTACTAACCCTACTGACTCTACTCTACCAACCCTACTGACTCTACTGACTCTCTAAAGTTTAAACTGAAAGGTCATCAAGAAGAGTTGTAAGGTCAGTAGAGGACCAGGAGTCCAGTTCAAGCTGCTGTTACACCAAAGCGCCACCAGATGGCAGCAGAACCTCGATGGACACTGAACCAGAGGAGCTTCAGTTTTTCTCATCACAAGTTCAGTTCTCTGTGTTTTCATTGGTCAGAACTCACCTCCCACCTCTGCTCCTCCGGCCCCCCCTCTCCCCCCTCTCCCCCCTCTCCTCCTCCTCCTCCTCCTCTTCCTCACAGTCTGACGTGTCGAGGAAGTCGAAGCTGCCCAGAGCCGTTTCTACGGTGAGACTGAAGACGCTGGGAGACCGGCTGTGGCTGCCGCCCTGCACACACACACACACACACACACACACACACACACACACACACACACACACACACACACACACACACACACACACACACACACACACACACACACACACACACACACACACACACACACACACACACACACACACACACAATTAACATTACTCAACATCACTGCTCATATTTTGTCGTTTCCATGAACTAATAAATTCAGTAATATATTAAAGCTGCAAGCAGCGTTGGCCGGGACCTCGCTCAAGCCCTACGGGGGGGGGCACGATCCTCTCGACCGGTTAGTTATCATTTTTTAAGTTTAAAATTTTTGTTTTTTTTAAATGACTTTTATTTTGGAAAAAAACCACGTCAAAACCAGCTAATTAGCTAGTGATTCGTGTCCGCAGCGCCCCCATGAGGCCACCTACCAAATTTCAGCTCAATCGGACAATGTTTGCTAGCATGCTAACGGGCATGCTAGGCCGCGAGCTAGCCGGCAGGTGTTACTTCAATTCTGGTGTGAATGACACAGCGCTGATGGAACATGAAAGGTTTTTCAAAAACTTCCACCGACATTCGGCAAGTGATGATGATGATGATGATGATGATGATGATGATGATGAAGGTTACCTTCAGCGTCGCCTGCAGCAGCTTCAGCTCTTGTTCTAGTCGCTGTAACTCTGGGAACTGTCCCCGACAGTCGTCCAGCGAGGACACCACAGCCGCCAGAGCGTCCTCCAGCTCACTGTCCTCCAGCCCTCCGTCCTCCAGCCCCCCGTCCTCCAGCCCTACGTCCTCCGGACCCCCGTCCTCCGGCCCCCCGTCCTCCAGGTGTCCGTCCTCCAGCCGTCCGTCCTCCAGGCTCTCGCCCACTCTGGACGTGTCCTCCTCCACAGACACCCGCCGGGCCACGTACGTCACGTCCCCGCCACCAGGGGGCGAGCTGCAGTCCGGTGACCGGGGCGTGTCCACGGCGGCGTCCGGCTCTGGAGTCCCGCCCCGCAGCTCCATCACCACGTCGCTGACGGAGACCCTGGAGGCGGGTGACGCCACGCCGCCCGCCTCGCCGGCCCACCTGTCCGTCGGCGCCACGCCGTCGGCGCTGCCCTCGCTGATGTGGCTCAGGGAGCGCGAGTAGCAGCGCGCGGCGTGTCCCGGGGCCGCGCCGTCCTCCTCCGCCGCCGCCGGGTCCTCGCCGTCGGCTTCCGCCATCTTGGCTGGCCGGCGCTCCTGGTCCCTGCAGGGCGACCCGGGGCGCGGAGCGGCGTCGGGAGGCTCGGCGACGCCGTCGCGGCTCCCGCTGGCGTTCTGAGGCGAGTTGGAGGAGGAGCCCGGGGAAACGTGGGGATTGGGGGAGGAGCTTCCGGTTCCCGCCGGCTGGTCCGACGCGGGCGCCACTTCCTGTGACACAGTTTGAGCAGGAGACGATCTGAGGACACGTTTACGACGACAACCGTCGTGGTCACACTTTACATGTGTTTCCATGGGAACGATTCGAAAACGAGGTCCGTTTCCATGGAAAATGCTGAAAACGATGCAGTTAGCATTGTCCTCCACCGGGCGGCGCTGCTGAGTGGTTTCGTAATGAAGCGTCTCACAAATGAAGCTTCGGGAAACACTGGACTCAGTTTCTGGAGCCACCAGGTGGCGCTCTCTCTCTCGGTCAGGGGCTCTCGGCCGCCATCTTGAAACAAAGAGCGCCATCTGGTGGAGTCACAAAGAAAAGGAAGTGGCTCACGGAGCTTCGTCAGAACACAGATGTTCCGGTGGGAAGACCATGGATTATTATTAGAGACTGTCAAAATAAAAGCACCAAGTACAGGCGAATCTGGACTGAGAGTCCCGACACCCCGGAGGAAGCTCGGGGAAGTATTTACTGTTTCCATGGAGACGGGGTTGGAGTGTTTCACTATAGCAGAGTTAGCAGCGTCTTACCGTGTGGCGCGCGGCGCCGCGCGGCGTCTGGCCAGGCAGCAGTGGACTGGAGTCGTCGGAGGACTCGGACGAGTTGGACCAGGCCGCCCCGTTCTCCAGCTCCTCCCGGCGCCGCAGCATGTTCTGGAAGAGACAGGGGGACTGGTCTGGAGGTCCCGGGTCTGACTCAGGTCTCACTGAGACCAGAACCCAAACAGAACCCAAACAGAACCAGTTTCCTTCACACAGGTTCTCCAGAGTTCGTCTGTTTGAGGTGAACCAATGGAGGGCTGAGTGACTGAGTTCTGGCCAATCAGAGGCGGAGTAGGGCGACCACACCTCTGGACCCGGGACCCCACCTCTGGACCCAGGACCCCACCTCTGGACCCGGGACCACACCTCTGGACCCAGGACCCCACTTCTGGACCCGGGACCCCAACTCTGGACCCGGGACCACACCTCTGGACCTGGGATCCCACCTCTGGTCTGGGACCCCACCTCTAGACCCCACCTCTAGACCCGGGACCCCACCTCTGGACCCAGGACCACACCTCTGGATCCGGGACCCCACCTCTGTGTCGGGACCCCACCTCTGGACCCGGGACCACACCTAACAACTACCTAGCAACTACCTAGCAACTACCTAGCAACTACCGAACAACTACCGAACAACTACCGAACAACTACCTAACAACTACCTAGCAACTACCTAGCAACTACCTAGCAACTACCTAGCAACTACCGAACAACTACCGAACAACTACCTAGCAACTACCGAACAACTACCGAACAACTACCGAACAACTACCTAGCAATTACCTAGCAACTACCGAACAACTACCGAACAACTACCGAACAACTACCGAACAACTACCTAGCAACTACCGAACAACTACCAACTACCGAACAACTACCTAACAATTACCGAACAACTACCGAACAACTACCTAGCAATTACCTAGCAACTACCGAACAACTACCGAACAACTACCGAACAACTACCGAACAACTACCTAGCAACTACCTAGCAACTACCTAGCAACTACCGAACAACTACCTAACAACTACCGAACAACTACCGAACAACTACCGAACAACTACCGAACAACTACCGAACAACTACCGAACAACTCTGACTTACTGCCGGCTGCCGGGGCGACTTGTCGCTGCAGGAGCAGCTCTGAGTCAAAGTGTCCCTGAAGGTGTCCAGCAGGGGCCAGTTCTGTCCCCGGGACAGGCTCCGGGGCAGAGACTGCAGCATGGCGGGGGGGACGAGGGGGCAGAGGACAGGTTAAACGTCTTTCATCTCAGACATGTTGAGGGTGGGGGGGGGGGGGGGGGGGGGGGGGGTGACGTGGTGCTGCTCTGAATCCACAGACGCCTCGTTTAATATTTGGTCGTTTTGATCAGGACGGATTATCAGATTTGTCTTCTGATCAATTTCACAGCAGTAAAGTGAAACGCCCTGAAAGGGTTCATGGTCTCCGTCTCGGGGACGGAGACGAGGACAAACTCACAAAGAAGGCTTGTTCCCGGAGGGACGGCGTGTCGGGAGGACTCTGGTTGAAGATGGCGGAGAACCTCTTGCTGACCGACGGAGCTTTGTTGACGGAGCTGGAGACGGAGCCCTGGTCCTCCTTGTCAAAGGGACTGAGACAGACGTCGAGACAGTCAGGGCTTTCCTCAGACACCATGTCCCCACCGTGTCCCCGCCACGGCTGGTCAAGGGGACGGGGCGTGACAACAAAGCAGACA
Organism: Blennius ocellaris; assembly: GCF_963422515.1. Lineage (NCBI taxonomy): Eukaryota > Metazoa > Chordata > Actinopteri > Blenniiformes > Blenniidae > Blennius > Blennius ocellaris. The sequence goes on along the minus strand of NC_137660.1, from coordinate 29,845,671 downwards.
AAAGAGCGTCCCGTACTTCCAGGTGACCTCCAGGCTCAGCTTGATGGTCCCCAGGTCGTTGATGTCCACCGCCACCGTCTGCGGCAGAGCGGTGAACAGGTCCTTCGTCTCGCAGGAGACGCTGCCCACCACCACGTGGTTCGCTAGGCTCTTCAGCTCCGTCACCTGCCGGAGACACGCCATCAGGCCCGGGGCCAAAACTCACCCTACACACCCTAAACTCACCCTCAACACCCTAAACTCACCCTCAACACCCTATACTCACCCTCAACACCCTAAAAACACCCTAATCTCACCCTAAACACCCAAAACTCACCCTAAACATCCAAAACTCACCCTCAACACCCTATACTCACCCTCAACACCCAAAACTCACCCTAAACACCCTAAAATCACCCTATACTCACCCTCAACCCCTAAAAACACCCTAATCGCACCCTAAACACCCTAAACTCACCCTCAACACCCTATACTCACCCTCAACACCCTAAAAAACACCCTAATCTCACCCTAAACACCCTAAACTCACCCTACACACCCTTAACTCACCCTAAACACTCAAATCTCACCCTACACTCACCCTACACACCCTTAACTCACCCTAAACACCCAAAACTCACCCTACACTCACCCTACACACCCTTAACTCACCCTAAACACCCAAAACTCACCCTACACACCCTTAACTCACCCTAAACACCCAAAAATCCCCCTACACTCACCCTCAACACCCTAAACTCACCCAAAACTCACCCTCAACACCCTAAACTCACCCTCAACACCCTAAACTCACCCTAATCTCACCCTAAACTCACCCTAAACACCCTAAACTCACCCTCAACACCCTAAACTCACCCTAAACACCCTAAAAACACCCTAAACACACCCTAAACTCACCCTATACTCACCCTCAACACCCTAAACTCACCCTGAACACCCTAAACTCACCCTAAACACCATAGACTCACCCTCAACACCCTAAACTCACCCTAAACACTCCAAACTCACCCTCAACACCCTAAACTCACCATAAACACCCTAGAAACACCCTAAACACCCTAAACTCACCATAAACACCCTAGAAACACCCTAAACACCCTAAACTCACCCTAAACACTCCAAACTCACCCTCAACACCCTAAACACCCTAAACTCACCATAAACACCCTAGAAAACACCCTAAACACTCTAGAAACACCCTAAACACCCTAAACTCACCCCAAACACCCAAAACTCATCCTAATCACCATAAAAACACCCAAATCACCCTAAGCTCACCCTAAAAACACCCTAAACACCCTAAAATCAGCCTAAACTCATCCTAAACACCCTAAACCCACCCAACACACCCCAACCCGAGCAGCGGGGGGGGGGGGGGGGGGGGGGGGGCAGGACACACACCTTCACTGCCAGGAAGTCGTTGATCAGCGGCAGAAACAACATGTCCTCACTGTCCCACACTTGTTTGCTGTTGATCTCCATCCTTCCCCGGAGCTTCCAGCGCTGTCGCCCGTACTTCATGAGGATCTGGACACACACACACACACACACACACACACACACACACACACACACACACACACACACACACACACACACACACACACACACACACACACACACACACACACACACACACACAGAAAACCACTTTTTTCAAACTCTGCATACTGTATGAGAACCTGAGTTCTGTTAGAGACGTGAGAACCGACGGACCTCGTACTGGTCTCCAGCGCAGAGCCGGGCGAATCCAGCCAGACCTGCCGAACAACCAGCCTCATCAGATATAGACATATACACATATATATATATATATGTATATATATGTGTGTGTGTGTGTGTGTGTGTGTGTGTGTCTGTGGTGGTTCCTACCGTTCATGCGGATGTGGAACTCCCCCAGCTGGTTCTCCAACTCGCCCTCCAACACACACATGTTCTGCCGAGGTGGAGGGAAGGTGTGGGTCCGTCAGGTGAAACCCTACAGGGCTGCAGCCCAGCCGGCGGCGCCATACCTCCGTGTACTCCCTGTAGCCTTTGTTGGCCTCCACCAGACAGTCTCTGGCCTCCTTGCTGCCGGGCGACGCGTGTAGGCCTTCACCATCTTGTCCGCCCCGTCCCTCAGCCTCCTCTGGAGGCAGTAGGCCTCGTACAGCTCCTCTATCTGGGAGAGGTCAAAGGTCAAAGGTCACAGGTTCACCTCCAGGAGGCTCTGAGGCCGGACTGACGCCAACGACCCAATGAGGCTTTAATCAGTTAGTACATCCATCCATCCGTCCATCCATCCATCCGTCAGTTCATCCACCCATCCACCCATCCATAGAGAGAGAGAGAGAGAGAGAGACAGAGAGAGAGAGACAGAGAGAGAGAGAGAGACAGAGAGAGAGAGAGAGACAGAGAGAGAGAGAGAGAGACAGAGAGAGAGAGAGAGAGAGAGAGAGAGAGAGAGAGAGAGAGAGAGAGAGAGTTACCTTGCTGAGGTGGAACTCCAGTCGTCTGACGTAGCGCTCCGTCACTTTCACTTGCTGACAAAGAAAGAAAAGTCACTTTCATCTTCCTGATCAACGACAATCTGAGGGTTCGTCCACAAAACCACACAAACCGTCTTCTGTCTCCGTGGACTCGTCTCTATGATCTCGTCTCTATGGACTCGTCTCTGTGAACTCGTCTCTGTGAACTCGTCTCTATGAACTCGTCTCTATGATCTCGTCTCTATGGACTCGTCTCTGTGAACTCGTCTCTGTGAACTCGTCTCTGTGATCTCGTCTCTATGAACTCGTCTCTATGAACTCGTCTCTATGAACTCGTCTCTATGATCTCGTCTCTATGAACTCGTCTCTATGAACTCGTCTCTATGGACTCGTCTCTATGGACTCGTCTCTGTGAACTCGTCTCTGTGAACTCGTCTCTGTGAACTCGTCTCTATGAACTCGTCTCTATGATCTGGTCTCTATGAACTCGTCTCTATGAACTCGTCACTATGAACTCGTCACTATGAACTCGTCTCTGTGAACTCGTCTCTGTGAACTCGTCTCTGTGAACTCGTCACTATGAACTCGTCACTATGAACTCATCTCTGTGAACTCGTCTCTATGAACTCGTCTCTGTGAACTCGTCTCTGTGAACTCGTCTCTATGAACTCGTCACTATGAACTCGTCACTATGAACTCGTCTCTGTGAACTCGTCTCTGTGAACTCGTCTCTGTGAACTCGTCTCAACACAATAAGTGGACTTCCAGCTCACCTTGTCCACTTCGTACAGGAAACCCTGAAAAGCCAGGAAACATCAAAGCGTCAGGATCCGACCCTTTGAAGCACAAAGTGAAAGAAACCCACAACATTCTTGTTTCTTGAGTCTGAACGTACCAGTCTGGAGTTCCTCTTGGACTCTTTCATCTGCCGGCTCAGGCTGTCCAGGTCCATCTGGTGGACCTGCAGGTAGGACCTGGGAGGACCACACACACACACACAGCAGAGAGTGGAGGTGGGTGGAGGAGAGTGGAGGGTGGAGGTGGGTGGAGGAGTGTGGGCTCACTGCAGGCCTTTCTTCAGCGCTTCGTAGACCTGGTCCAGCCGCTCCGGCTGAGGGACTTTGGGCAGCGGGTTGGACTTGGTGGACTTGGTGGACTTGGTGGACGAGGTGAACATCCTGGAGGCCCTGCTGGACTTCCTGCCGAGGCCCGGAGTGCTGAACACCGACAGGTTCCTGCAACAAGCCAACGGCTCCGTCAGCCTCCACCCACTGTGGCCTGACCGTCACAACCAGTGGATGTTTCACTAAATATGTTTATTATTAATACACACTGAGACAGGAAATCCTTGAAACCGTCTTTATCGAGCGCTAATGTTAATTTAGCTTTAGTCAAAATGTAATTTAGCTTTAGTCAATATATAATTTAGCTTTAGTCAATATATAATTTAGCTTTAGTCAATATATAATTTAGCTTTAGTCAAACTATAATTTAGCTTTAGTCAAAATATAATTTAGCTTTAGTCAATATATAATTTAGCTTTAGTCAATATATAATTTAGCTTTAGTCAAAATATAATTTAGCTTTAGTCAAAATGTAATTTAGCTTTAGTCAATATATAATTTAGCTTTAGTCAAAATATAATTTAGCTTTAGTCAAAATGTAATTTAGCTTTAGTCAAAATATAATTTAGCTTTAGTCAAAATATAATTTAGCTTTAGTCAAAATATAATTTAGCTTTAGTCAATATATAATTTAGCTTTAGTCAATATATAATTTAGCTTTAGTCAATATATAATTTAGCTTTAGTCAAAATATAATTTAGCTTTAGTCAAAATATAATTTAGCTTTAGTCAATATATAATTTAGCTTTAGTCAAAATATAATTTAGCTTTAGTCAATATATAATTTAGCTTTAGTCAAAATGTAATTTAGCTTTAGTCAAAATATAATTTAGCTTTAGTCAAAATGTAATTTAGCTTTAGTCAATATATAATTTAGCTTTAGTCAAAATATAATTTAGCTTTAGTCAAAATTTAATTTAGCTTTAGTCAATATATAATTTAGCTTTAGTCAAAATATAATTTAGCTTTAGTCAAAATATAATTTAGCTTTAGTCAAACTATAATTTAGCTTTAGTCAATATATAATTTAGCTTTAGTCAAAATATAATTTAGCTTTAGTCAAACTATCATTTAGCTTTAGTCAAAATATAATTTAGCTTTAGTCAATATATAATTTAGCTTTAGTCAAAATATAATTTAGCTTTAGTCAAAATTTAATTTAGCTTTAGTCAATATATAATTTAGCTTTAGTCAAAATATAATTTAGCTTTAGTCAATATATAATTTAGCTTTAGTCAAAATATAATTTAGCTTTAGTCAAAATTTAATTTAGCTTTAGTCAATATATAATTTAGCTTTAGTCAAAATATAATTTAGCTTTAGTCAAAATATAATTTAGCTTTAGTCAAACTATAATTTAGCTTTAGTCAAAATATAATTTAGCTTTAGTCAATATATAATTTAGCTTTAGTCAATATATAATTTAGCTTTAGTCAAAATATAATTTAGCTTTAGTCAAAATTTAATTTAGCTTTAGTCAATATATAATTTAGCTTTAGTCAAACTATAATTTAGCTTTAGTCAAACTATAATTTAGCTTTAGTCAATAAAGCGCTGTAAAGACTTTAGTTCAGTAAAATCCAATAACAACACGATTCCAAAGCGTCCAACACACACAGACGTAAATCTCTGCAATGGAAAATACATTTACTGACTTTAGTTGGATGTTTTCATCAAAATAAAAAATCAGTTGCTTCAGCAGAAAGTTTAAAGGAGTCACATCCTGCAGAGCTGCAACTGTTCATAGAGAACGCTGGGATTCCTGGGAGAGGGACGCGTGGTTCCTCTTTAATAATAATAATAATAATAATAATAATAATAATAATACTAATAAAAACACCAATAAAATTTATAACAACAACAACAACAATAATAATAATACCACCAATAATAATAATAACAATAATGATAATAATAACAATAATAATAATAATGATAATAACGATAACAATAACAACACTAATAAAAACAATAATAATAATAATACTAATAATAACACCAATAATATTAATAACAATAATGACAATAATGATGATAATAATAATGATACTAATAATAACAACAACAATAATAACAACACCAATAACAACAATGATAATAATAATAACAATAATAATAATAATAATAACACCAATAATATTAATAACAATAATGACAATAATGATGATAATAATAATAATAACACCAATAATATTAATAATAATAACACCAATAATATTGATGATAATAATCATAATAACAATAACAACAATGATAATAATAATAACAATAATAATAACAACAACAATAATAACACCAACAACAACAATGATAATAATAATAACAACAATAATAATAATAACACCAATAATATTGATAATAATAATAATAACAATAACAACAATGATAATAATAACAACAACAATAATAACAACAAAATAATAACAACAATAACACACCCAAAACACACCAAAGTTTTCTGTTTTCTCTCTGAAACAGACGTGTCAAGAGGAGAGAAACATTTGGGGAAAATCAATAATCTGTCTTGTTAATCAGTGATGATGTCAGAGGCAGAGTGATCATAGATGTATGATTCTAGAATCCGTGACTTTGTATTGTCAGATCGTTGCGTCTGACGGGAGAATGGACGAATCGTCCTCGAAGAGCCTGAAGTACCCGAAGTACCTGTAGGCCTCGTCGTACCTGTAGGCCTCGTCGTACCTGTAGGCCTCGTCGTACCTGTAGGCCTCGTCGTACCTGTAGGCCTCGTCGTACCTGTAGGCCTCGTCGTACGTGTAGGCCTCGTCGTACCTGTAGGCCTCGTCGTACCTGTAGGCCTCGTCGTACGTGTAGGCCTCGTCGTACCTGTAGGCCTTGTCGTACCTGTAGGCCTCGTCGTACCTGTAGGCCTCGTCGTACCTGTAGGCCTCGTCGTACCTGTAGGCCTCGTCGTACCTGTAGGCCTCGTCGTACCTGTAGGCCTTGTCGTACCTGTAGGCCTTGTCGTACGTGTTGACCCCGGTGAAGCTCTGGCTCCTAGTGATGGACCTGGACGGGAGGCGGCGGGCCGGGCGGACCGACAGGGACATGGTGGACAGAGTGCGGGACGGACTCCCTGTGCAGGACAGACCAACAACCAACGGTCACTGTAGGGCTGAGGGACGGATTCTGTCCAGTGTCCATGAAGCCTTGTTCTATTCTGTGTATTCTTATTCTAACCCTAACCAACGTTTACCAACGTTTACTAACGTTTACTAATGTTTACCAACGTTTACTAACATTTACTAACGTTTACTAACGTTTACTAACATCAACTAATGTTTACCAATGTTTACTAACATTTACTAACGTTTACTAACATTTACTAATGTTTACTAACATTTACTAATGTTTACTAACATTTACTAATGTTTACCAACGTTTACCAACGTTTACTAACATTTACTAACGTTTACTAACATTTACTAACATTAACTAACGTTTACTAACATTAACTAACGTTTACTAACATCAACTAATGTTTACCAATGTTTACTAACATTTACTAACGTTTACTAACATTTACTAATGTTTACTAACATTTACTAATGTTTACTAACATTTACTAATGTTTACCAACGTTTACCAACGTTTACTAACATTTACTAACGTTTACTAACATTTACTAACATTAACTAACGTTTACTAACATTAACTAACGTTTACTAACATCAACTAATGTTTACTAACATTTACTAACGATTACTAACGTTTACTAGTGTTTACTAATATTTTCTAACGTTTACTAACATTTACTAATGTTTACCAACGTTTACCAACATTTACTAACGTTTACTAACATTAACTAATGTTTACTAACATTTACTAACGATTACTAACGTTTACTAGTGTTTACTAATATTTTCTAACGTTTACTAACATTTACTAATGTTTACCAACGTTTACCAACATTTACTAACATTAACTAATGTTTACTAACATTAACTTATGTTTACTAACATTAACTAATGTTTACCAACGTTTACTAACATTTACTAACATTTATTAACGGTTACTAACATTAACTAACGGTTACTAACATTAACTAACGGTTACTAACATTAACAAATGTTTACTAACATTAACTAATGCTTACTAACATTAACTAATGTTTACTGATATTAACTAATGTTTACTAATATTAACTAATGTTTACTAACGTTTACTAGTGTTTACTAATATTTTCTAACATTTACTAACGTTTACTAACATTTATTAATGTTACTAACATTAACTGATGTTTACTAACATTTACCATTGTTTACTAATATCCACTAACGTTTACTAATGTTTACCAACATTTTCTAACGTTCACCATTGTTTACTACCATTTAGTAAGGTTTACTAACATTTACCAACGTTTACTAATATTTACTAATGTTTACTAACGATTCTCCCATCATCCAGTATTTTATCCCCGACGGCTGAAAATTGCATCTATTGGAGTTCTAATTAATCTGAGACCAGTGGAAACACACACACACACACACACACACACACACACACACACACACACACACACACACACACACACACACACACACACACACACTCGGCCTCCCTGACTGCTGAAGCAGTTTTCGCCCCCCCCCCCCCCCCGAGAGGCTCCGCCCCCTCAACCTCCACCCGTCAGCACAGGAAATGTCCCAATCTGACAGGAAGTCAGACGTTCTGCCTCTCCTGACAGGAAGTGGAACAAAGGAGATGTTCTGGAGGAAACGTGGGACTGGAGGAAAGGCCTCCGCACTGCTGACGGCAGGGGATCGCACCTCCGCCTGCTCCGCCTGCTCCACCTGCTCCACCTTTAAATCACCGGGAGCTCGCGAGTCGGGAAAACCGATGATCCATCGATGTTGAGAGAGAGAGAGAGAGAGAGAGAGAGAGAGAGAGAGAGAGAGAGAGAGAGAGAGAGAGAGAGAGAGAGAGAGAGAGAGAGAGAGAGAGAGAGAGAGAGAGAGAGAGAGAGAGAGAGAGAGAGAGAGAGAGAGAGAGACTAACAGGAAGTGAGTCGCGGAGCTCAGGCGGTGGAAAAGCAAGGTCATGTAGGGTCCGTCACGTTCCCCTTGCATTTCCGGGTGGAACCAGTTTCTGATGTGTCAGCGCTTTTTCATGAGGCCGTCTAACTCTGGGCGACGCTGCCCTGAAGCCACGGCGCTAGCGTTAGCCTCAGAGCCACGCAGTCACACAAAATACCCAGAATGCAACAGCCCGACACGAGTTTGAGACATTTCACTGCATTTCGCACCAGAAAGTCCAATAAAATTAGCTTCATGTTGAGATTTTAGTCATTTTCTGTTCTGGTCTAAGTTCTGGTTCTATTGATCGGAACATTGGTTCTATTGATTAGAAAATTGGATCTATTGATCGGAACATTGGTTCTATTGATCAGAACATTGGATCTATTGATCAGAACATTGGTTCTATTGATCAGAACATTGGTTCTATTGATCAGAACATTGGATCTATTGATCAGAACATTGGCTCTATTGATTGGAACATTGGTTCTATTGATCAGAACATTGGATCTATTGATCAGAACATTGGTTCTATTGATCAGAACATTGGTTCTATTGATCAGAACATTGGATCTATTGATCAGAACATTGGTTCTATTGATCAGAACATTGGATCTATTGATCAGAACATTGGTTCTATTGATCAGAACATTGGATCTATTGATCAGAACATTGGTTCTATTGATCGTAACATTGGTTCTATTGATTAGAAAATTGGATCTATTGATCGGAACATTGGTTCTATTGATCAAAACATTGGTTCTATTGATCAGAACATTGGATCTATTGATCAGAACATTGGCTCTATTGATTGGAACATTGGTTCTATTGATCAGAACATTGGATCTATTGATCAGAACATTGGTTCTATTGATCAGAACATTGGTTCTATTGATCAGAACATTGGATCTATTGATCAGAACATTGGTTCTATTGATCAGAACATTGGATCTATTGATCAGAACATTGGTTCTATTGATCAGAACATTGGATCTATTGATCAGAACATTGGTTCTATTGATCGTAACATTGGTTCTATTGATTAGAAAATTGGATCTATTGATCGGAACATTGGTTCTATTGATCAAAACATTGGTTCTATTGATCAGAACATTGGATCTATTGATCAGAACATTGGCTCTATTGATTGGAACATTGGTTCTATTGATCAGAACATTGGATCTATTGATCAGAACATTGGTTCTATTGATCAGAACATTGGTTCTATTGATCAGAACATTGGATCTATTGATCAGAACATTGGTTCTATTGATCAGAACATTGGATCTATTGATCAGAACATTGGTTCTATTGATCAGAACATTGGATCTATTGATCAGAACATTGGTTCTATTGATCAGAACATTGGATCTATTGATCAGAACATTGGTTCTATTGATCAGAACATCCCATGACAGAGACCAGAACACTCCATGGGGTTTAAAGGTTCAGCCTTGAGCTGGTTTCCATCATATTGATCAGGCAGGTTCCTCTTCCTTCATGTTAGCGACTCTCCAGCTCTGGAGTTCCACAGGGTTCTGTGTTTGTAGCCAATAGTTTTCATGAACATGAACTTCCACTGCTCAGCGGTCGGTGGACTTTTATGTGTGAAACCAGGCGGTTCTGGTGAAAAGTTGGTCAAGCTTGAAGACGTAGGGTAACTTCCTGCCTCAGGATGACGATGGAAACAAGAGATACAGATTCAGAAAACCTGCAGGGCCACGTAACGAGTCTTTAACTCGTTAAACGTCACTAGAGTCACAAACATGTTGGATCAGAGGTGAAAATTGTGTCTGAGTGGATCAACTGAACATCAGAGTCCAAATGACAACAGATTCAAAACGCTGCAGCGACGCTGAAGTTCTCAGTGACGCTGAACGTGCAGACGAATCACATCAAAACCCTCGTGACATGTT
>NC_137660.1:29821555-29831555 GCF_963422515.1 Blennius ocellaris | reverse complement strand
AACGTGACTCTCAAAGCCGAAACATCAAAGCACGTGTCCTTTCAAAGCTTTGAAGATGCTCTACCAGACACACACTTGCCGTCCAAGAGCGAGTCGCCGCCTTTGCAGAGCTGCTGTGGTGGTTTAAAGCACCTCGTCTCTCTGCTCGTTACGCTTCAGGCTGGTGGTCTGAGCAGTTTGACGGCAGGAAGTGGACGAGAGGTTCTGCCAGGAGAGGTTGTGAAGATCAATAGAGGCTTCCTGTGTTGCACTTCGTTAAATAGTTTCATCCTACTGGGAGTTTGAACTTCAGAACCATTTAGATCACTTTCCCTTTAAGGTGGAGGAAGATTTCTGTGTTCAGAATTAAACGCTGAAGACTTCAGGAGCCGGTCTTTATTATGCCTCTGAATTCCCGGATATTCTTCCCCGCTATAAGATAATCATTGTTCACAGTGGCTCGGTTCACATAAGAGACGTAACTATGGAGGCTGACGGTTCCACTCCTCCTTTACCATTGAGCCTCATTTCATAGTTGTGATCGTCTCCATCACACGCACGATTCCCTTTCAAAAGATGAAAGGAAAACATCATGATGGTCAAAGAAGTTTCTTCTAATCACACAAAGCCACTCATGCTAAGCTAACTAGCATGTATGTACATCAGTGGGAGGAGCTAGAGCATCTTAAAGAAAGTCCATGTTGACTGGACACAAGGAGAACGTCCCTCTTCTTCTTACTGCAACGTTCTCCTGATACTCTCGTTCTGGGTTAGGGTTGTTTGGGGTTGGGGTCCCTCAGGGACCGACTCTGGGTCCTCTTCTGTTGTCATGTTATTGGATGGATGGATGATTGGATGGATGGTTGATTGGATGGAGGGATGGATGGATAGATGGAGGGATGGATGGATGGATGGATGATTGGATGGAGGGATGGATGGATAGATGGAGGGATGGATGGATGATGGATGATTGGATGGAGGGATGGATGGATAGATGGAGGGATGGATGGATGATGGATGGATAGATGGAGGGATGGATGGATGATTGGATGGATGATGGATGGATAGATGGAGGGATGGATGATTGGATGGATGGATGCTTGGATAGATGGAGGGATGGATGGATGATTGGATGGATGGATGGATGGTTGGATGGTTGGATGGATGATTGGATGGAGGGATGGATGGATAGATGGAGGGATGGATGGATGATGGATGGATAGATGGAGGGATGGATGGATGATTGGATGGATGATGGATGGATAGATGGAGGGATGGATGGATGATTGGATGGATGGATGATTGGATGGATGGATGCTTGGATAGATGGAGGGATGGATGGATGATTGGATGGATGGATGGATGGTTGGATGGATGATTGGATGGAGGGATGGATGGATAGATGGAAGGATGGATGGAGGGATGGATGATTGGATAGATGGAGGGATGGATGGATAGATGGATGGATGATTAGATGGATGGATGGATGATTGGATAGATGGAGGGATGGATGGATGGATGGATGGATGGATGGATGGATGGAGGGATGGAGAGATGCTGAAACAAGCGTGCTCTCTTTCGGCAGGTACTCTCCTGGACCCCAGTGGCCTTTATGACGACGACGTCAGCTCACCTGAAAGTTTACAAAAGTGAGTCACTGAGTCCACGAACAACCTCACCAGCTGCAGTACAACACTGGAACCAGACCTCCTCCAGGAACCAGACCTCCTCCAGGACCCAGACCTCCTCTGGAGGTCTGGGTCCTGGAGGAGGTCTGGTTCCTGGAGGAGGTCTGCAACGTTCCAGGATCAAAGTTCCTCCCCTGGCAGCGACACGCTTCCATGTCCAGAAGCAGGAGTTTTGAGAACAGAGGGCGTTGTGGGGGGGTTCCAGACCCTGGTTGACGTTGTGCCGCCGCTGTGCTGCTGTGTGTCGCCGGCAGAGTGATGGAGAACGAGGAGGGCAGGAAGGAGTACCTGGTGTTTCCCCCCAGTAAGAGCCAGTGTCCCGCCAGCAGCCAGAAGGGCAGGAAGATCCCGCTGAAGGGCAACGGCCGGCGGATCGACTACCTCCTCTACAGTGACGAGGGCCTGCAGCCGGACTGGAAGCTGGTACGTAGACCAGGGCCAGGACCCGGCTCCTTCTTGGACTCACTCCCAAACTCTCTTTCATCTTTCATGTCGTGTTCTTTGAAGTTTACTTTAAACCTGGTTTGAAAGCTCTTAGTAACTTCTGCTCCTCAACTCTTAAAAATATCCTTCACTTTTGAGGTGGTGGGGGTGGGGGGGGGGGGTGGGGGTGGGGGGGTCTGTTTACACCGCTGTGCCGATCCAGGTTAACCACAAAGTTTTCTTACCCCCCCCCCCCCGGAAGAAAGATTCTTTCACAGTCAGTGTAAATACTTCTTCTGCTCATGTGCCAGTAAACCAACATGGCGGCTTTGACTCCTGGTCAGAGTTCTGGTGAAAATCTGCTGGCGCCACCTGGAGGCGCCACCTGGAGGCGCCCCCTGGAGGCGCCCCCACCCCTAGAAAAGCACTGAAGCAGTGAAGATGTGTTTGTCCTGATCTCATGGTCTTCCTCCTCCTGCAGGACTTGGAGGAGTTCAGCTTCGTCACCCAGCTGGCCGGCCTCACCGACCACCTCGCCGTCGCCATGCGCCTCGCCGTCTCCACCGGGGAGGAGGAGCCTTAGACCCCCCGCCTCCACGCCTCCTCCTCCTCTTCTTCTTCTCCTTCTTCTCCTCCTTCTTCTTCTTCTTCTTCTTTTCCTTCTTCTTCTTCTCCTTCTTCTTCTTCTTCTCTGCAAGAATTCAGTAACTGCCATGGAGGGTCAAAATGAGTTTACAGAATCGGAGCTGCTTGAGGTTTGGACCCGAGGAGGACGTGAAAGGACGGAGGGACGGAGGGACGGATGGATGGGAGGGAGGAGCAGGCCGAGGAAGGGAGGGGGGGGGAGGGGAGGGGGGGGCATTTTGGGAAAGATTCAAAAGAAAGAGACTTCTTGGGTAAATCGACCCACAGACCCTGAACGCACCACGGACCACAAGAGGGATTCGGAATATCCTCCTGCCCACCCCCCCCCCCCCCCCCATGACCCCCCCCCAAACACTGGATCGCTTCATGTAGCGAACAACACACACACACACACACACACACTCCTCTCTGGTCCCCGTCAGCCTCAGTTGTCCGTACGATTTTTGTTTTCTACGCCTTGACCTTTGACCTTCAGGGACCGCCGGGTGCTCCCGGTTCGCCGACCACTCCCGGTTCGCCGACCACCAGCAGGCTTCACTCGGACCGCCTGCGTCCTCACGTCACGCTCCGTCCCGACATCCGTCGCTCCCCCACCTTCTCGCTCCGTCACCTTCTCGCTCCGTCACCTTCTCGCTCCGTCACCTTCTCGCTCCGTCACCTTCTCGCTCCCAGGAACCTCAACAAGTGTCTTTCTTTTCTAAAAAAAAACAAAAAACAACACAAAACGAAAACAAAAAAAACACACTAGTTACCACTAGTCTTTCTAAAAGGAGAGAATATTATACAATTTCTATTGTGGCCACACAACTTTTTATAGCGAGTTTAAATGCCTGTTTAATATTCTAGACATATACGGTATGTTTCTATAAAACAAAAAAAAGAGATATTGCGTAAAAGGGGACGGAAGAAGTGGCTTGTGATGCTGAAAGCATGTTTTTTTTTTAAGTCAGTGACATGAAAGAGACACTTTTCTTCTGTGGGGCTTTGCTGATGCATGATGGGAAGAGTCAGTTTATATAGCGACGGCCTCAGGACTCAATCTGCGCGTGTGTGTGTGTGTGCGCGTGTGTGTGTGTGTGTGTGTGTGTGTGTGTGCAGCGCCGCCCTGCTGGCGGCTCCTGATGCGACCACGTTGCGCCGACACACAGCCAAGGTTTAAAGGCGCAGCGTTGTACGGCGGCTGAACCGCCACGTTCCTCCACCGGGTGGCAGCGGTGAGCCCATGTTCTGTTGGCTTTCACTCCTGAGTTCTCCTCTCTTCTGACAAACGGCGCCGTCTGGTGTTGACAAGTGGTATTACAAGGCCGAGCTCCGGGAGATCGCCTCGGTTTCAAAGACATTTTATGACTAAACTGTCCATTTCTGTCAAATTGTCGGTGTTTTTTCATGCTTTAAGTAAACAAATCTTACATGTTGTACCTTTAGATCAGCCGGACACACGTTGTACTACGATCTGACAGAAAACCCAGCTGACTCCGATCGGCTCGACGTGACGGTGACGTTTGCTGAACGAACGCCTGATTTTATCATTTTTATTCACTATTCGTGATTTTGAAGGTACAATGATGCATTCAAGTAGCTGGGAAATCAGAACATTACCAGCTGGTAAAGCACCGTTTCACATTAAGCGCCTCCAGGTTAGCTTCACTCTTATAAACACAACGTCACACGATCTGCCCACTTCCCCCAGTGGGAGTTTCCCAGTTCGACGGTGTTCAGAGGTCATTTACCTTCACCTTAACGGACACATGAGAGCTTTGATTCAAAGCTTTGATTCAAAGCTTTTATTCAAAGCTTTGATTCAAAGCTTTTATTCAAAGCTTTGATTCAAAGCTTTGATTCAAAGCTTTGATTCAAAGCTTTTATTCAAAGCTTTGATTCAAAGCTTTGATTCAAAGCTTTGATTCAAGGCCGGGACATTGAGATGTTCAAGTCCATCTCCTCATTTTGAACCGCAGATCTTCTGCCGCCGCCTCAATCAAAAGATGATGCAGGAATGAAAGGAGCTTTTAAAAAGCTTTCCCAGTGACCTGAACCTCCACTCACAATGTGGTCCAGCTCCTTATTTTCACACAAAAAGGAGGAGTAACTACTTCAATTGTGGCGGCTCTGTACACATATTTCACAGCCGGAGTTCAAGGAAATGTGATTTTTAGGCTCCAAAACCAAAATGTTACTTAAAGTTTCACTCATTTCTTTATATATAAATTAAAATGTATTTTTTATCATTATTTATCCTATTTTACTTTAAACTTTATCTATATTTATCATGATTATTTATCCATTCTGCATGTTATTTACAGACTTTAATGCTTATTTATTTTTTAACTTATATGCATGCATCGTAGCGCTAGCTTCCTGTTTTGTGCTCATGTTATATCTATAATCATTATTAGCAGTTTTTGTATGTTTGCAGACGTCACTTTTTATTTGACTGAGCAGGTTTTATTGATCCGATACAGGGGACTCAACTTTTTGTTTTATTGTGGTAAATTAGCATATTGACCGTGTCAGCAGGGGGCCTACAAACGTCACTGTCACCTGGAGCCGATCAGAGCTGATTGGAGCCCGATAGCAACCAATCAGAGCCCATGAGAGAGGCTGGGGACCAATCAGAGCCCATGAGAGAGGCTGGGGACCAATCAGAGCCCATGAGAGAGGCTGGGGACCAATCAGAGCCCATCAAAGAGGCTGGGGACCAATCAGAGGCCATGAGAGAGGCTGGGGACCAATCAGAGCTGATCGGAGGTCATGACATCACCGTGTTGTTTTTAGCTTGTTAGCCACACCGCTATAGCTTCCTGGTTAGTGAGTCATGACTGCATCGTGAGCATAGACATAAAACACTAGATGCCCAACCGCCCCCCCTGTGGCGCGCCTCGCCGTCCGCCATCTTGGGAAAGTCACTCGCCAGAGCTGAACATAAAGATCCCAGATGAGAAAATCCACAAAGCATGTGTAGCTCGCTTGCTAGTCCAGTGGCAACACAAGTAATTCCTCATTTTAAAGCTGAGGAGAAGCTCCGTCCTGTGGAAACCTGACGGAGGAATTATTGGGAGGGAAAAGTCTTTACAAATTCAATAGACTAATAAAGCTGGGGAAAATAAACAAATTTAACTTTAATTTAAATTAATGTCAAAGGAACTTGACGTTGAGCTCTGGCCAATGACCTTCCCAAGATGGCGGCGCTGAGAAGCGGTGCAGCAACTAGTGTTTATATCTCTGATCATGAGCACGTTGGATCACAGTGTGAAGCCCCCCCCCCCCCCCCCCCGTCTCCTCACCTGCACGACCATGGCGGCCATATTGAGTCGCAGCTGCAGAACCTCATTGTGTTTTTAACGGCGTTCAGGCTGCGTGAAATGCCACGGAAACACGTCACACACTTTGTTTTTGTTTTTTTAAATGGATCCCAAAGATGAAAGGCCGCCGCCCACAAACACCCGGCGGACGGTGATGCACAACAACTACCAAGTGACTTCAGACGGGCAAGTTTTAGCAAACACATACGATCATGGCTATAAACACTAGGAGCTGCACGGCCAACCAGCGCCGCCATCTTGGAGAGGTCTCCCTCTGGAGCTCAGCATAGAGATCCAGGCTAGAAGAGCCACAAATACATGTGTAGCTCGCTGGCTAGTCCAGGTAGCAACACAAGCAATACCTCATTTTAAAGCTGAGGAGAAGCTCTGTCCCGTGGAGGACTCACACACATGAGGTTACATGAGGTTTCCACAACATAGAGCTTTACCTCAGCTTTAGATTGAGGTATTACTTGTGTTGCTACGTGGACTAGCAAGCAAGCTACACATGTGTTTGTGGCTCTTCTAGCCTGGATCTTGATGTTGAGCTCCAGAGGGAGACCTCTCCAAGATGGCCGCCCTGGAGGCACGTTACAGGTGGCACCATGAGGCATCTTGTGTTTTATATCTATGCATAAGATTACCACAATGGGGATATTTGCAGGCGCTGCTAACTTGTGGAATTAAGAAATGTGCGGATTCGTCCTCTGACCTCTAAACTTCCCAAAGTGTCCCAGAAAAGCCAAAACAACGAGTTCCGTCTCACAAACAAACAAAAGCACTGGGCAGATTCTCAAGTGTCTTATTCTTCTGTGACAAATGTCTTTTCACGTCCCCATGTCATGTTTGGCGCCCCCCTGTCTGGGGGTTTCTGGAATTACCAGCCTCTTCGCTCATATATTGTCATTAGCAAGCTAACGCTAACGCTAACGTTAGCTGAAAGAAGACGGACGGGCGGTGAGCCGGACATGTTTTCCCATTTTAAATCACGTACGTTCAATCTGACAGGTTGAATGTGCTTTTCTGAAATCTTTAGCCGTGCAGTGTGAGCGGTGGCGGTTGTGTGCACTAGGGGGCGGCAGTGAGACTGTTTACGTTCCGTCGGCCGTCGTTTACGTCACAACGTTTCTCGTGAAAACGCGTCGTCTTCGGAAAACTATAGTGTTTTACACAGCAACATTTTCAAAATGATGTCCGTTTACATGGAAACAGCAGACACACTGAAAACGACGTTTGTTTGCCAGGTCACAAGTTGTTGTTTTTTGTTTGTTTGTTTGTTTGTTTGTTTGTTGCACCTGCAGCAGAGAACAATGAGCTCCACGCATTAACACTGGGAGACATTCTAGTGGACAGACCATCGAGCTGGATTGTTATTACGGTGACTGTCAAAATAAAACTACCAAGCTGGATTGTTGTTATGGTGACTGTCAAAATAAAACTACCAAGTTGGATTGTTGTTATGGTGACTGCCAATATAAAACTACCAAGTTGGATCGTTATTACGGTGACTGTCAAAATAAAACTACCAAGTTGGATTGTTATTATCATGACTGCCAAAATAAAACTCCTAAGTTGGATTGTTGTTACTGTGACTGTCAAAATAAAACTACCAAGTTGGATTGTTATTATCATGACTGCGAAAATAAAATTACCAAGTTGGATCGTTATTACGGTGACTGTCAAAATAAAACTTCCAAGCTGGATTGTTATTATCTTGACTGCCAAAATAAAACCTCCAAGTTGTATTGTTATTACGGTGACTGTCAAAATAAAACTACCAAGTTGGATTGTTATTATCATGACTGCCAAAATAAAACTCCTAAGTTGGATTGTTATTATCATGACTGCGAAAATAAAATTACCAAGTTGGATTGTTATTACGGTGACTGTCAAAATAAAATTGGGTTGTTATTATCATGACTGCCAAAATAAAACTCCTAAATTGGATTGTTGTTACAGTGACTGTCAAAATAAAACTACCAAGTTGGATTGTTTTTACGGTGACTGTCAAAATAAAACTACCAAGTTGGATTGTTGTTATGGTGACTGTCAAAATAAAACTTCCAAGCTGGATTGTTATTATCTTGACTGCCAAAATAAAACCTCCAAGTTGGATTGTTGTTACGGTGACTGTCAAAATAAAACTACCAAGTTGGATTGTTATTATCATGACTGTCAAAATAAAACTACCAAGTTGGATTGTTATTATGGTGACTAATTTGTCTAATGGTGACTAACGGTGTCTAATACAGACTAATACAGACTAATACAGACTAATACAGACGGTCTAATACAGACTAATACAGACGGTCTAATACAGACGGTCTAATACAGACTAATACAGACGGTCTAATACAGACGGTCTAATACAGACTAATACAGATGGTCTAATACAGACTAATACAGACGGTCTAATACAGACGGTCTAATACAGACGGTCTAATACAGACTAATACAGACTATCCAGGAAACAGTCTGTGAAAATAACTCAACTTCATCTTTATGAATACAAAAACAAGAAAAACGTTAAAATGGCAAAAGAAAATCAATAAAGTGGCTAAAACTCCTAAAAAGGGCAAAACTACGGTGGCTGACAAGATCAAACGCTCCACAAAACAGAGCGCCTCCAGACCAGCAGGGGGCAGAGCATAGGTATAAAACACTAGAGGCCTCCCAGCCAATCAGCGCCTGTTGATGTCACGTGCCCCAGCGCCGCCATCTTGGATAGGTCTCCCTCCGGAGCTCCAGGTAAAGATCCGGGCCAGAGAATCGACACAAACGTTCGCAGCTCGCGAGCTCGTCCAGGTAGCAACACGTGTCACACCTCGTTGTGAAGCTGAGGAGCAGCTCTGTCCCGTGGGGGACTTTTACAAACTCACAATAACTTTTCCAGGAGCCTTTGTTTTGTAGCGCGTTTGAACTTGTCAGCCACCGTACAAAACTGCTGAAGCGGCTTTCTTTTTACAAAATGACTAAAACAACTGACACTGAGAGGTTTAATATTTAATGTCCTCGTCCAGCATGTGACCAAACATCAACAGAGAGAAATCACCTTCATCATCATCATCATCATCATCATCATCATCATCATCATCACCTTACACTTCAGTCAAAGTCCTGAAATGACAGGAATCAAAGAGTTTCCAGTGATGAAGACGATGTCCTCTTCCTCTCCAACACTGCTGGAACATTGGCAGTGGGACAAAGACCTCCGGGGACAAGGACCTCCGGGGACAAAGACCTCCGGGGACAAGGACCTCCGGGGACAAAGACCTCCGGGGACAAAAACCTCTGGGGACAAAGACCTCCGGAGACAAGGACCTCCGGGGACAAAGACCTCCGGGGACAAAGACCTCCGGAGACAAAGATCTCCGGGGACAAAAGAACATCACATCACATGCTAACGCCTCTCATTGTGAGTGTAGGAGTGTTTCATGTCCTCTTTTGTCAAAATGAGAGAGAGAGAGAGAGAGAGAGAGAGAGAGAGAGAGAGAGAGAGATTGAACTGAAGAGTGTTTAGAGGACTTCTGCTTTCCATGACGGGGAAACACCTCCAGGCTAAATTCACTTAATGTCACAAACATTGTAAAAAAAAAATACCCTGAAAGTCCCGTCAAGTCGCTTTGATCCTCCAGAGACTCTTTATGTTCAAAGTCAAATACACGTTGTCCTTGACTTGTCCAACATGTGTAGAACTCAAAACAACTGACAGTGTTTCCACACACGGACAATAACGTGGGAACGATAGAACAAGTTGTTCCCTCCAGTTGATAAAGTCGGGGAACCAGACGATGTAACATCTGGACTGTCTCGTCGCTCCGCCAGGACACTGTCTTCTACCACAGAACGTCTTCTGGTGAAGACAGACGTCTGTCTGATCAGTAGACTAACTAAACAAACTAGAAATAAAGAGAGAGAGAGAGACAGAGACAGAGAGAGAGAGACACAGAGAGAGAGGGAGAG